>NC_141332.1:4927500-5017500 GCF_037954235.1 Aulostomus chinensis | reverse complement strand
TTTCAATCCCACGTCAGTAACATTACCCGGTCTGCACATTTCCATCTACGTAACATTAATCATCTTTCAGCCACTCTTCTCCTCAACTCTGGAACTCATTCCCACTGGACACCCAAAACATTGACTCTCTTCCTCTTTTCAAATCCAGACTCAAGATAGCGTACTCTCTGTAATTGCTCCATTTTATACTGTGTGTAGCTTTTATCTGTTGTTTTATTGTATTTGTTTTATCTTTGTAAAGTGTCCTTGAGTGCTGAGAAAGGCGCTTATAAATAAGATGTATTACTATTTTTATTAAACCAAGGAATTTAGTCGCCTCGTGACCCAGAACTGTCATAGGTTATTTGGTTTGTTTTTTCTTTGGTTGTTAGCGCCCTCTTGTGGGCTGAGAAAAGCTTTCAAGTTGAAGCTCACTTTTTACGACAAAAACTATTTTATTAGTGAAGCAGAATATGAATATGAAAATCACATCATGTTAATTAAAATTTCATTATCCACCTGAGATGCTCCATTTAGCAAGGTAGAGATGAAGGAGCCAACGCAGACATGGCGGTTCAGTGAGGTGTCAGTACCAGGATGAATGGTACAGTACAGCAGGAAAGATACTCCACCCTTAGGTTTTAGTATCAGCAGAGTCAGTAAGATGAGGGTGGGGTGTGGTGAATTATGGTCATGCACACCCCTCTTATTTTATACGATTGTGTGTTTACTACTTCCAGGGCTCCTGCCTGAATAACAGGGACTGGTGTTGGTGACTTTCATTCTTTCATTTCATACAATATCATTTCATCCAGCTGAGTGTGTTCAAAGCTTTGAGCTGACTTCTCAGGACCTGCATTATGAATGGTTTCCATTTCCCAAGGTTCTTGTAGTTGTTCTGAACATCTGCAGTGCTGCCTTCTGGGAGTTAATCCCCATCTGCTCTGATCATCCCCCCTCTCTTCGGTACCATCCGACCACTCTTATCTCGTCTGAAAGGAATTCTGATGTCGTTGCTTTAGATCCTTGTGATGGGGATCAGTGAGTCGATGCCTCGCTCATTCCTGGCATACTGCTTAAAGTCATCCACTGAAGAGGTGACTGATGGTTGCCACATTTCTGAACTGGTGTCCGTAGCCACTCTTACTAATGATCTGGCTGAGAGAGTTCAGGCCTGTGCAGAACAGCAGCAGGGATGGTGCAGCACCTGATGGTTACCTGTGCAATTGACTTTGAGTTGGCCTCCAGAGCTGTTGCCCAGAGCCCCACTGAGTTCGCCCAGGTGCTCTTCCAGTGTAGCTTTGTCTCAGCCCTGGGTGGATCTGTTCTGCTGTTGCTACTGTGCCACTGAGAGAACTCTAGAAATTTTACAAATAATTTCAATGACACCTCATGTCATTTTTCTGTCCTCTGACTGAAACGACAAGTCAATGAATTTGATGCAAAATGCAGCCCACTGTTTAGTTAAATGAGGCTGGACCACTGTGCACCACAACTTCTGCTAATGGTGGAGAACCAGGGCAAAGCCTGAGGGAAGGTTCAGTCTAAATGAACACAGCAAAGCCAGAGAAACATTGAATAGAGAGAAAGAGAGCAGGAAGAAACCTGTGGAGCAGCAGAGGAAGTGCGAAGTGAGGAGAGACAGGACTGATATGTGATGAAAAGAATATTGGTGAGAAGATGGTAGATATGGAAGTCTGGATTAGAAGAATGAAGAGCAAAGAAATGAGTGAAGAGGAAACTAGATATGGTAACTGAAAAAAAAACTGGTGAAGAGGACAAGAGATGAAACTGTGTTGCATCATGGGTTTCCCATGTACCACTCTGGTCTTGAGTGTCTGTTCTAGTTTTCTTCAGGCACATGAAAGAACGTCTCAAGCACAGCCATATAGAACAGAGGGATGCAATGCGGTGACACAATGTTGTGTAGTGTTGAGTGCTCCCCACTGCTAGACTCTAATATAACACTCAGTCTTTATAACAGCGGCGTTCCTGCTCTGTGGGCACTGGGCCAGTGTCCCGAGCTACACAGCTGAATCTGTGCCTAAATACAATCAATCTGTGAACGTGCGAACATTTCCAGATTATTCACAGGCTTGAACACTTAATGTGCACTTGTACATACAGCATTTGTACGCTCGATGTGAAATGTGTGCACAACACCAGCAGTCATCATTGATCCATCTGGCTCCTGCACAGCAGCCTATCCTCTGAACAACCAAGTTATGCACCCAGATATACAAATACTTCAAATCTAGTATTACATGATGATGAAAATATTTTCAAATTGAAGGATGGGTTCAAAATAAGGCCTGCCTGTCCTGACAAAAGAGGCAATATGTCTTAATGGGCCCTGGTCTCAGGCTGATAGGACATATTTGTCTTTTAGGTCTCAGGCTGAAAGGTTTAAGAACCCTTGTAGTATTCCGTGTTGTTTCCTCTCATTTCCCCTTGAGGGACTGGTACTAATGCAGCCAGGGCACAGCTCCTGTGTGCCCCAGCAATAATCAAGCACACCTTATCATCTCTTTTGTATTCTGCTGACCTTGGACTGTTTTGCTGGTATTGTTTTTTTTTTTTTTTTTAACTCCGTTGAGAACAAATGGAAAAAATAAAATACAACACAAAGCAACATCCGATACCGGTCTGATAAATATGCAGGAAAAAAAGCAGAGGGACAAAGAAAAGCACGAGGAGTTGCCAGCTCTTTTAATTAGCGCAGCCTCAACGCACCGTTGTGCAGACGTGTTGCAAAACTCCAGGATGTTAAAGGATGAAGAGTCACGAAGTTGTTTTCACATGAGCTCAACACAACCACCCACATTACTGGTTAACTATCAGTAGATTAGGGATTTGTTTTCCATGTAGGAAGTACCTGAAAAAAAAAACACAACATGCTACAGGCATGTGTCCCATTTCCTTCACATGTGGTTTCACCATGAAAGACCATGACATTTGAAAAGCAGCCACGCATTTTATTTGGAATGAAAAGGATTGAGGGTGAGTTGGATTGCAGTCATTTTTTAGAGAGGAAAACAAAGATAAGAATGGTGCGGTGGAGGTAGTCGAGAGGCCATTGTGGAAGGCATCATGATTATCACCGTATCATTTCATTGTTTAACTAGGGTTACTTGTCTACAAATACATGGAAGCGCACTGCTGCTTTGAAGATAAACTGAAGCCTGCTCCTGCTATGAGACTGTCATCACCCATCATCAGGAGGACAAAGGTGCTCGTACCACCGCCACCTGTCAAAGACGCTCATATTTTCCCTCCAACTGCCTGTGACTATAAGCACTGGTGTTTGTGAAGCTGACTTTGTTTGCACTACCAAGTGTGTATATGTATTACAGTATCAGTGGAGAACTGGGACGCCTTTTGAGCAGCAGCACACTATAAGGCTGCATTTCACCTTTGTGATTGCTTTGTGAATAACAAGGATTCTTATTGTCTTTGCATGCATTCAGTGGACCTAAAAGCCAAGCAGTCCCTCCATGAATTACTGTCTTTCGACCTGAATGGTTAAAATACATTAAAGCCAATGCAAAAATGTGAGTAGATGCAACTTTACAGCTCTTCACATAACAGTTTGAAGCCAGTCAGTGGGAAAATCCATGCTAAGTCACTGACATCCTGTTGTGTCGAACAATGGAGGATGGATACTTGTTCCACATACAGTAGTCCAGTGTTTGTCCTGCTAAAGCGTACGACAGAGACAGACGAGCTAAAGGTTGATTTCAGCGTGAACGAGGGCTGCTGGCCGCCTGGACTGTGGAGGCTGACTGCTGCTAGTCTCTGCTGGCATGGCGAGGTATGCTTGCTTGCATGTCTGGCTACCTGACTGTCTTCAATTGCTCACATTGTGCTGCAAACAAGTGTTTCTGCAGGCTTTGAATGGGCGAATCAAGCTGAGGTTTGCTGTGGGCTCAAAGGGCTCTGTAGAGGTCAAAGATGATGATGTGAGGTCCTGCGACTGGTGGCAGCTAACTCAGCATGCCTCAGCCTGACTTGCTCCACAGCAAACAGCTTTAATGTTAGGTTGGCCAGTTGTAGGGTTTATCTGGATGATCACCCACATTCTCACCTATAAGATGCTTGAAACAACAGCAGTTGAGCAACAAAAATGTCAGTATTCCTCTCCTCTTTTACAGATATCAATACTCAGGGCTTCCTGTTCTTGAGAGGTGAATGAACACCAGCATCCCAACATGTGTGGAGGACATGGATACATAAATGACCAAATGACCACACGCCCATGAAGGAATTGAGGAGAATATTGACTTCACACAGTGTGTTGGAAGGTTTTTAAAACAGCCTGTGAACAGCAGGTTAATAGGAAGGCTGGGCCAGCGCTGAGCATTTGTCTCCGTAAAGTGGCCCGTAACTGGTGAACAAAAGACACCAAACTTAAAAATAGGCAACTTTTCCGAAGTTTTCACGCAAGAGTGTCTCACTGCCTCTCAGTTCCACTGGAATCTTTGGCTAACCTGAAACCGATGTTCCTTTGTAATGAATGTAAAATGCATGCTGTTGACTGGCAGCTGTTCAGACCTTTCTGAGGCACTCCCGCAGATGCTGCTGGTTTTAGATTTTCAGAGGTTTACCTGCTCACAGCTCAAGGAAGAAAAATGTAATATTCTTTTTTTCCCCCCTTTAAATCCAACCCCCCCCCAAATATCCTTGTTTTTTATCTGGATCACTGAAACTTTTTACCTTGCTCAACATATTCCTAAGTTACCGAAGTAGCCCAAGGACTGCAGAATATTCTAGCCTTGTATATTTGAACTGAAATATTTGATATAGCCAAATGTTCATGAAAACTTAAGGCCTTCATCATATAAAAGTAGGAGGTCAAAGATTACATCGTTTCGATGCAACACTTGTGTTTTGGCGCTACCATGAACGAGTGAGCGTGCATTTGTCCTCCTGAAGGTGCCAGCTGGTCCTGCTTGGTGCGACTGTGAAGGATCGTTAGTGTTTTTGCTCTGCTCCAAGTGTTTTTGGATGATAGCTGGACAAAGCAGATGCCCATTTGAGAGTATTTGAAAAGTAACTTAGAGGTTTTTTTTAATGTTCAGTGTTTTCCCTTAAAGCAAAAACTGGGATTTGTTTCTGTTAGCCAACAACAGCTTCTCTGTTCAATGTGAGAGGACATCTGGCTGTCATCTAGGTGAAGGTTGGGCTCCAGGGTTAGTGGACATCAGAACCCCCCATGGCAGGGCTGAAGCACAAAATCCTGGGCCAAGCATTCTCTGGGGCCCTGATGCAGTCATTCCAGGATTTTGAGGGCTCTCTCCTACTGGGAGCAGTCACTCACACTTTTCTCTCTGAGGACTTTGCCTCCGTCACAAATGAGAAACACGACTAGAAATCGGCAGAACTGCTACGAAGGATGAAGTCTGTGGTGAAGCTGAATTTAAATTTGGCTGTGTGGGTATGCCTGTAAATACAAGTGCATGTAACTTTTGTATGCCTCACAAATTTGGGGGGGTCACAAGTCTCTGGCGCCTTTGTAACTGCACCAGCAGGTGAGTGTTTTATTGAAATTAACTTTGACTGTTCGTACTGTTTCCTACCCTGTAATTTCCCTGAGTCTTGGGGACTCAGGGTGGGATCTTTCATCTTGCAGAATACCAACCGCGAACAGGAAATGAGGGCAGCGTGGACGGCCAGTCTTTAACTAGACAGTTTGAGTTCACGTCCCCTAAGTCATACAACTCTTGACTGTATCTGACCTTAAAATCTGGCCTCACATTAGCGAATAGGCTACAAAGAGAATTCATCACTACTTTAATGATGTAATTAGACGTATGTGAATGCTGTTAGCTGGGCGCTGATTCCTATCACACATTGGTATTGTTGAGGAATGGAAACACTGGAGCTTTTCAAATGTGATAACCAAGATAAAAGTCTTTTCTCAATTTGACTTGGCTGATAAGACGAGTGTGACGTGGAGGGAAGAGATCTGCTCCTCTAGATCTGCTGTCTGCCCCCCCCCATCCCTCCTAACATTTCTTATCTACCTGAGCTCACGGCCTCCCACGTTTGCATGCAAACGCTCTCCAGTACGTGCACATTTATGCTCTGTTTTTCTCTGTGAAGCCCACCCCCGAGTGAAGACAGCTTGTACGTGTGTGTGTGTGTGTGTGTGTGTGTGTGTGTGTGTGTGTGTGTGTGTGTAAGTGTGCAGGTTTCAGTATTTGTTTTTTTGCTGTATTTGTTTCTCTGCCTGCCGCAAGCATTTGTTTCTTTCCTGTGTTTAACAGAAACTGTTTTGGCAGCATCTCTCCTCTCTCGCTCCACCTCTTCCACTCTCATCCACCTTCCCCTTCCCTCCCTCTTTCTTTCTTTATATTCTGTACCTCCTGTTTCTTCTCTCCTCACCTCTCTTTCTCTGTAGGCAGTACTGGTGAAAATACAGGTTGGAAACAGGAGTGCTTCCTGCGCTCTCCTCCACCGCTTGTCTGCCTCTTTTTTCACTCTAATCTCTAAGTTCTTCTATCCATCTGTGGCCAAAAAAGCAGGACAATATTTACAAATATCACATTTCCCATTGGTCTTACAAACTCCTTCTATCCTGTCGTAGAAACTCCTGTCTTCGCTGCACCCCCCCCCATCACTTCCTCAGTGTTCTAATTATTTGAGTGTGTTGCCACTTCAAAGGGCCCCGTTTGCTGATTGAAGCTCATTAAGGGGAGAAAACAAGCAGGGGAATTTCTTAATGGCTGCCGACGTTCGTTAGCATACGATCTTGAAAGATGATGTGTGTGTGTGTGTGGGTGAGAGAGAGAGAAAGAGAGAGAGAGACAGAGGGACTGAGAGTGAAAGAGTATAAAGAGAGTAGTTGGTTGTTGAAAAGATGGATCATCAAGTTTCATGTGCAGGGTGATGGATCGGTGTGTGGACTGACATCGTAGAATTATTTTATTTTGAAATGTTCATGTGTGACTCAAATATGCATGTTTGTACTTGTGTGTGTATGTGTGCAGCCTTTTAATTATCCTTGAAATATGTGAAGGCTTTGAGTAAAAGGTCAGAAGCTCCCCTCTGCACAAAGATGTGGAAATTCAATCATTACTACTTCACAAAAAATAAATAAATTAATTTTCCCTCCAAGAAAAACAAAAATAAACCCAAACATTTCATTTGCTCCTCACATTTGAACGTTTCTGCCTCACGATGTGGAATGCTGCATGTGCACACTTTGACAAGCAAAGGATATTTGGTAAATGTATAAATTCGCTCTGCTCAGTGGATCAGTCCACCTGGTTTTCTGAGGTCATCAAAGATGTTTTGGTAGCTGATTCTGATCCAAAATTCAGCAAACGCAAGTACGATGAAGAATTAGGAATCACCAAGCACACAAACAGTGGGAATGGCCTTCATACAGACAGAGGAGACAGCTTGTGTCCAGCAGTTCAACGTGTTCAATGTAAATATCATTAGAATTATATATACTTGTTTTTACACCTTTTTCCTCCTCACCAATGTGCACGCGAAGTTCATTTCATTGCGTCTGCATCTCCTCCCGCACACTCGCCACATCAGTTTGGTTTTGAAGATTATTGAAACATGGTGTGTTATGGATTTTGTAGCTTGGCCTCAGAGAAGTACATACTTGGAAGTGGAGCTGTTTTTCATAATATGAATCTCAAAACTGAAGGTGCCATAGAAAAGAAAATCTGGGGACATATTTTTCCTATTAAATGATAACATGGATGCACAGTGAAATAAATCACATATTTTATTATCCCCTGTAGCAACCCTGAAAGATTACTTTGGAATTGAGGAACTGAGCTTTGAAAGAATTAAAGTTATGGGTTATTGTTACAGTGGCTGTTCACTGATTTCAAATCCTTGCTGGACAAAAGACAGCAGAGAGCCAGAGGTTTGTGACAAGTCCAGGCCCGACCACACGGAAGTGGGATCCTTGTCACAGGATGCCAGCTGATACTGGACCATTGATGCTGGACCTCCAGACCCCTGTGGGGGAGCTGTACCTTTGATCCTAGTTTGTCTCGAAGCCACGCAACCTTGCCTGCTATAAGTAAAAGCATCATCTGAAGGGATCGGGTTAAAAAGGTTCATTTTAATGACAGAGACTGTCAAGCAGCAGTTGGCGAAGGGAAGCCCCTCAGGTAACATTCTGACTGGCACTCATCTCGCAGGGCCAAGACTTTTAAGTTCGCTCAGCGGTGAGGAGCAATCATTACCACACAGAATGAGCCTCCGCACACGAGCACAGCTGCTGAGCTCCACGCCATCACACAGTACTTATGTGAACTTGTGAACTACACACACACGTTTATATATACATATATATAGAAACAACACCAAAATATCTTCACTATTATTAATAATAATTTTAAACATAGCTGACTCTAGTTAAATAGTGATCATCAACAGTATGTGTTTATATTAGGCTAGTTTCTGTACTTCTGTACCTGTGCGCTTGTCAGAGGGGTAGAAAGCGGCAGCATTGCCTCTGATCAGTAATGACTGGGAGACGTGGAGAGAATAAACAATACCAACCACCAAAAAGATGGATTCCCTCAGTAAGGCCTCAAACTACCTCATGTCTTGCACATGACAAATGAGCACAAAGTGAGTAATTCATTGCATCTGCTGTCGCAGCCAACCAGGAAAGTTCCGCAAAAGACCAAAACCACGTTATCCTGCTGGCGCACGCAGCTCACTGCACTTGATCAGGCAGTCTAATCACTGTTATGTTACTGTTTAGCTGATATCTCAAATCTCATATGAACACACAAATGAAGGGCAAATAAACTTGCCAGGAGGCTGTCAAAGTCATTTTGCCTCCTTAGTGAGTTAGGACAGGCTCTAGCACACCAAAGAAACCTGTGGAGAGTTTGAGATGGTTTTGCACAGCTGTGTGATTTTAAATACCTGCTCCATACAGTTTGTCACTCGTTCGAATGTTATGATTTGGATGTAAAGGGGATTTTGAGGTGTTTCATTATGTTTTCTTTTTTTAAAATTTCTGATTTCATAGTGTTTTCATTCTAACTGACCAGGTATAATAAACTGAACAATAATACATCTGATTTCAGCACAGAGAAGCCAGTGAGCTGCCAGGAAGGAGGAGGAAGATTAAAAGCCAGAAAACACCTAAAGAGTGAGAGAGATTTAAACCGGGGGACCTGATACTGGCGTTGCCATGCTGGCTGAGACCCAGCGGACAGAGGAGAGCCGGGGCAGAGGAGGATCTTCTCATTAGCAATGGACTCAGCTACCAGCCAGTAGGCAGTACAGAGAGGATGGAGCCAGAGCACCAAGTCAGTAGCCAGAAAACATTGTCAAACTGTGGCTATACATCATGCTGCACAGAGATAAGAGGGAAAAAAATGATTGGAGGTTGAACACATTCCCTCCAGACCAGATGAAACATCAGCTTCAAATAGCACTGCAGAAACATCTGACTGACGGAGGTAACAGTACAGTAGATTCACAGATTATTGCGGATGACTCAGCCGGGGACAATCTGTCCCAGAACATGACAAAAGGAAGCCGCTTCTCTCTCCGCTTGGAGATGTGTTCACATAATACCAGCTGGTGCAACTGAGAAACAACAAAGGTAGAAAATACAAGAAGTTTTCCCTCATTTTTGTTTCGCTGTCACAGTACAACTCCTTGGTGTGGCTCATTATGAGGAAATCAGTATCGCACATAAGACGTTGTCTCTGTTTGATGTAGCAAACCAACAACCCGTCCAGATCAGTGCAACCTGAAGGGTCATTTGTTCTCACCCTCCAGTATGACTCAGCAGAGCGTTTCCTACATTAGCCCCCCCCCACCGGCGGAGCGTTTCAATGTGATCTAAGGATCCGCACTGGCAATGCACCACGGTTGACAGGGGTTTTGGCTCCTTGGGTACGTGTCATCCCCTCACTCTGTGACCATAAGTTCGCAGCCACGGCAGGGCTGATCCAGTGATCCAGCAGTAGAATGCCCACAGAGACATCTGGGAGTGAGAAACATCTCGTTTTCTGTGGAATAAGGGTTACATGGTGGTGGTTTAGACAGCACTGCGGTTGAGGTCTGGTTACGTTCAGGCACAAAAACCACTTGATCATGATGATCATGGTTGAACTACAACTCTGTGAAACAGCTGAAAATATTACGTCATGTACAATCACTAGAAAACTGGAGCAAAACTGATACCTGCGTTCTACTTCCAGTGACTTTCCAGTATAAAATAAGATGCTGACTGTGGTTTTCAGTGGCTGCTGGAAGTGGCATGAATTCAGAATGTAGGTATGGTGGTAATAAGCTGACTGTGGATCGTTGTCTGGGGAGGACAGGCTCTAGCAAACAGAAGTCATTAATTACAGGAAGAGATCAGCTTCATATGGCTGGAACTTCCCTGAATATGAACGTGTTAACAGCCGATGCAGTCGTATTTCTCTGTAATGGGCACTTCACAATGCGTGATATGTACTAACAGAATGTTTGTGGTGAAGCTGTTTTATCATGGCTTCAGGTTCTTCTAACAGGTCCTGAATGTGAGACAGAGATTATTGGCTGAACGGTTCAGATTAAGTGGTGTTGGGATTTATCTTTCCACTAATTCTGCTCTGACACATTGGACCTCAAACAGCTACTCCTGCTCTTGACGGACGGCAGATGGAAAAAAAAAAAAACTCCAACTCAACTGACAGTATTTGCCTGTATTTTTCACTTCCAGCACCCATTATATGTGGTATCCCTCCAGGGCCTCACACAGTTTTACACACCAGTAACATTTGACAGCAATGACATCTTTGACACTATGACGTCAAATGCTTCATCGCAAGAAAGTCCCTTAAAACAGATTTAAGACTAGGGTACTTGGCTCGACCTGTGACGAGAAAGAAAAAGATAATAAAGAACTCCTGGTCTTGCATTTTCTACCGAGCAGCTTTAGATTCAGACGTCTTCCATTTCACGTCTCTTCTAATCAAACTGACTTTAGTTTTGCTTATACTTTAGTCTGAGCGGGGTTGGGTTAGGGTGTAAATGAAACCTGCATGTGTCATGTCTAAGGACTACAACAACAGAAGTACAAAACATGCTGTACGCAGTAATGAGCAGACAGAGTACTTCCCTCCACGGGAGGAAGACACAACATCAGCATGGCCTGAACACTGCTGGATGGATGGAGGATGGAAAATGGAATTCAGCTGAAGTGCTGTTTTTGTATCATCAGTTTATTGATACAAATACAGGTGACAGCATGTGCTGTTTTGCTTGACATTGCCTGTTTATAGTCCATGTATTGCATTCTTTCTATCAGTTTCCATCAAAGCTTTATTGTTCAAGAAATCACGGTGTTGATTTTGTCTTTATTCACATCTGAGCCATAAACTCTGAAGTTCTCTGGTCTTTAAGTGTAGTTTGTGAAGTTCTGACATGAGTCAGGGTGACTCACTGATCTCTCTAAGTCGCGTGGGGTGGTTCGGCTGATGTAAGCTGTGTATATTTGCTTATGTGATGTTTAAAACCCTTGGGGCCTGATTTAAATGCTCAGGCCAACTGGGAAAGTGTGGCCAGCGAGAGTCTGTGAGTAATGCTCCCTTGCTTCTCTCAATACTGCCAAGGTGACTTTGAACCCATTGCTGCTCTGATGCAGCTGCTCAGTGGCCAGCAGTTAACGGCTGCATGGGAATTAATGTGACTGAAAGCAGGCATATCATAAGTCTCTTTCCCACTGGCCAAAAAAAACGGCTAACACCTGCTAACACTTGACATTTGTCTGCAGTGGGACATGGTTTAATCAGCATTTACTCCTGAGTCAAGCAACCAGCAGTAGACACGGAGAGTAATTGCATGGGTGTTTAAAAAGAAAAAAAAAATGCAGGTATGTGTGGAGGGAAACTTGTGTTTAGTGTAGCAACAGAGACTTGTAGCTCTTTGAAATGTTTTGGAAACCAAAGAGATCTTTGTCACTGCAGCACCTTCAAAATCTAGTCAGCAACATCTGGCTGCAACCTTGCAACACGAAGCCAATATGAAGAGTGATTCAGCAAACTTTTCCTCACTTAATCCCAAGTAGTTTCTTTTTCACGCTGAGGTATAAAACCATTGCCTTGTGGGAGACTCTGAAATGACGAGATATAGAGGCTCCTGCACGTTTAGCTGACTGGGTCACAAGTAGGCCGCCACTGTGGAGAATAATTGCAGTTCTGTATCATATATCCTCCTCAGGGAGGTTCCGTACACGCACGGCACTCGTCTCCTGTTTGACACAGCTGTACCCTCACTGTTCTTCCATCACTCCAACTGGAAGAACCCGGTTCACCTCCCTGTTCGGTTGGTTGTTGGTTCTGCCGCATCCATACACTGCCTGACTCACTCACCTCACAATCCATTGTGTGTTGGTGACCGGGGTCTTGCTGTGGCTGCTCAGACACACTGTTGGTGTTCCATTTCACTGTCTGTCGTAGTTTCAAATGTTTGTTTGTACGAGCGAATACAAATGACCCAGCCCAAATAAATGCAAAAAACATTAATTCCATGCAGCATTAAGACTTCATTATTCTTTCTCATTATCATCTTTCATCATTGCCCACTGTGGCTGTCTTCCAGCATCCCTGGAAGCACTGCGGTGCACCATTCCACTGACAATAATGAAAAGCTGCGTGCGAGCGACACACTGTCGTCTCAGCAAGAACTGTGTATGTTTGAATGTAGGACTTAAATGGCATTAAAAATAGACAAACACCCTCCAGGAACACCTCAATGTCTCCTTTCATTAAAAAAAAAAATGGTTCCAGCAACATCTTGTGACATTTGTGACATAGTTCAGGACTGCTGAATCTAGCTGTTGTCCGCTGTAGCCTTTCTTTTCTTTCCTGAACCAACCCTCTGGGTCCCACCCACCTGCCCGTTACTGGAAGTGTTGATTGCCAAATGAGTGGTGATGCTGAAAGAAAGAAAAAACATCAGTGAGTGATGTGTTAACCTCTCGTCCTCCGTCACTCTTGTTAGTCATGTGCTGGCTACATTGGATCAGCAGAAACCATGCTTGTTTCAGCAGAGGGTAGGCGGAGCTTACAAAGGCCTCCGTCTGCACCTCCTTTCTGTCTGAAGCAGTGTTTATTTCCTGGTGTTTCTGCTAATGTTGCTGGAAAAACAGTCACTATGCTGAACACATGAAGACAGGATAGATAAATACAGACTGGCAGCTGTGGCGTCTCACAGGTGGCACAGTTAGGGTTAGCGTCAGCTAGTCGCAGCCCGTGTCTTCCAAGATGTGATATGTGACTCCTGTTGCCTGTAGCTCACAGCCTGCCCTTCCTCTACTGCTGTATTAGCTCACTGGAACACGTTTGCTGAATCATCATCTTCGAGAACAAAAACTGTCCGTCACATGTCACATGTCAGCTTCCAGCAGCCCACTTGCAGAATGATAACTGGCCTCTCAGACATGTCAGCGCCCACTTCCTCGAAGCCAGTAAATGCCAGATGTAGTGACCCTGCATCCTTGAGTACGTGGCTGCTTCAGCTCGATTAATGAAGGGATCTGCAGAACTGCTTAACCTTTTGTATGTATAATTATGAAATGAACACCTTAGAAACACAACGAAGGAGGTGGTAATTAAACATATTTTGTTTGAGGTTTTTTTGCATTGACCTTGTAACAAGTTTTTATACTTTCATTGCTTTTTTAATGCTAAATAGATGCAAGTTTGTCATTGTTGCCTTTTGAATTGTATTTGTAATTAAGGTTTAAGCTCATTGTTTTTCCCCTCGTGCCTTATTACAGGTTCCCCTGCTTCCGCTTACTATTCTTACTTCACCTAATTCCCTCTCTACGAACACGTTCACTTCCCCCTCACCTGTGCAATAAAAGGATGGAAATTAGCAAAGCAAAACAACATATTTTTACTTGTACTAATCCCTTGTATTTTGCTTCTCCTGTATTTTTTTCCCAATCTAGACAGACCCACACCGTCTCCCCTCCCCAGTCCTCTATACACCTGTGCACAGGAGGAAATTAGGCAAAACAAAATATTGTTAAAGCGCCAAATCTACCTCCAATTAGCAGGAGCTTGTGTCTCGCCTTTGATGTTCCATGTTTTCATGTTTCATCAAGGTAAAAGTGGATGTTTTAATTAAAAGATGAACGCAGACAAATGGAGGCTCATTAACTATCTGAGAGGGGTGATAGGTCCTTTTTACGAGTCCAATGAACTCAGAGTAAATGTGGACGAACCCTGAACTTTGAACTTTGAAAGAGGTCACACGTTTATTCTTATTTTCAGAAGCATTTCAGGTCTTTTCTCTTTTAATATTGTTTCCTCATCTCGACATCATGATGAGAAACATGTCTTCCCTCGAGGTGATGCAGCGCAGCAGACTGACAACTGTACAAAGTGTCTCTGGATCCCTGACACTGAGGAAAACAATAGGGCTCCACATTTTTCATTTATTTCACTCATTACAAAATACATTCAAGGCTGCTTTGATGAATATAAGCTTCTAAATGTATTAATTTTTCTTCCTGTGAAGGACTTTTCAGCTGTGAAGCAGTGATACACGATGCACACTGTAGGCAGTATAATACAGCTATCCATTCAGTACAATAGTCAGATCTGATTGGATTCTTTATAAAAAATGAATAAATAAATGAGGGATTCAGAAACTGCATATTTCACAGGAACACTTTTCTCACTTAAGCACAAAACTGGGGTGAACATGAAAATGATGCTCAGATGTTCAGGGGGTGCTGAACTCAACCTCATCTCACAGCCAAACTTGTACTTCTGTCATGGACCTCCATTAAAGCGTCCAGTGTCGGCATCTCTGACTCTCCAGCCTGTTTCTCGTGTCTGAAGAATTCCTTCATCACTCCTCTACACTTACCATTTATAAATCTGTTCAAAAGTTCAATAAAATATTTGAAAAAGTAAATGTTTGTCCTGCTAATCTATTTCAAAAATGTAGTGTCTGTCATTTGAGTGAGCGATAGTTGATTCACCCTCTGATTTTTCTCACATTAAATAGTAAATTAAATGTTGTAATACATTCATGACACCTGTTAAAGGATAATTAGCCGATGCTACCGCTGTACCTCATCAAGTGGGTGGCTCAACTTCATAATAGTACTTGTATGTCGAACTGATTTATTGAAAGTCATTTAATTGATTAATGTACTTGAAAGATTTAAATGAGACCACATTCAATTTAATCCCTCCATCCATCCATTTTCTACCTCTTATCCTGTTAAGGGTCACGGAGGGGTGGAGCCTATCCCAGCAGCCTTCAGGTTAAAGGCGCAGCACACCCTGGACAGGTCGCCAGTCAACCTAATTCAATCGAATTTGATTTAATTACAAATGCATACTGTCTTCATGTAAACTAATAAAATAACTGTACCTTACAATGGCATCAGATATGATCTGTTAATACATTTTGTCCAATAATTGTAATTCAATTAATGGAGAACATCAATCCTAATCAATGCACAGATACACACACACACCACCAGGGTGCTGAAGGACTTGGATGGCATTACGTGACACTTGAGAAATTCTAAGTGTTTGAATGTCAGCTTCTGTTGTGCGGTATCTCTTTTACACATCCAGGTTGTTCAGCATCACGTCTTTCTTAATCCGCTGCGTCCATCAACTCCTCCATCATTGCCTGTAGGTGCAAAACCCAAGCACCACCTTTAGTATCGCATGTTGTCATTATAACGTTTAAGATGTCTATTTCCTAAGATAGACAGACATTAATCTTTTTGCCATGAATGTAGATGTAATAACATATTTAAGAATAAAACGAGCTCCCAAATGATGTTTCTAAAGTAAAGATTCCATGTGTGACTATGTGAGAGAAATCATAGTCAAGTAGACTTCTTAAAATGATGAAAACTGGCTGGAGGTCACAAATTTTACACATCAATTCATTGCATTTCACTGGTCAAAGAACAGGATGGATGTGAAGAAAGAAGACAGTATAGTCTAAGAAAAGAGAGAAAAACGAAAGGACAGAGAGCAGAAAACTGAAGAAGAAAGGTGCTGGAGTAGAGGAGTGTTATTTCTTGTGATGTGTCATCTTCAGTCTAGCAAGAAGCAGCCTACAGGCCAGCTTTATCACACCAAGAATACAGGCCACCTCCACAAGGGCAGAGGTCAGGTTCACAACGCCAGCTCTAATCTTCTTTTTTCAGCATAGGAGTTGTGGCAGGCCTGGAAGAACAGCAAAACTGCATCTATTTACACAAGTTTCAAGAAAAACTGTCTAAAATGTTCTTTATTCAAGGCTAAAACTCGACTTCCCTCTTTGGAGCATTTGTAGCAAAGTCAAAGTGCACACTGACATGGCCAAGTTTGTTTCTGAGGCGAAGTCCTTGTCATTTTGAGCCATTCTGCCATTGTTAGATGGGGCTAGAGTGAGTGCTACGATAGCCAGAGCTGGAGAAGATGTTAACATGTCAAACTCCTCCCCTCAACCATTTTCCTGTCATGAGGGATGCACATTTGTCTTCCTTCAAACAATGTTTCTTTCTAATTAAAGAGGCCCTCCAAGGGAGAAAATTACACTGCCCTGGAGTAAACTTCTCATTTCACCTAAAGTAAACTACTTGAGTCACTAAACGTAAACTACTTGTGTCAGTAAAAATAAACTACTTGTGTGACTATGAGTAAACTTCTTATGTCAGTAAAAGTAAACTACTTGAGTCAGTAAAAGTAAACTACTTGTGTCACTATGAGTAAACTTCTTATGTCAGTAAAGGTAAACTACTTGTGTCACTATGAGTAAACTACTTGTGTCCCTATGAGTAAACTTCTTATGTCAGTAAAAGTAAACTACTGGTGTCACTATGAGTAAACTACTAGTGTCCCTATGAGTAAACTACTGGTGTCACTAAAAGTAAACTACTTGTGTCACTAAATGTAAACTACTTGTGTCACTAAAAGTAAACTACTGGTGTCACTAAAGTAAACTACTTGTGTCACTAAAAGTAAACTACTTGTGTCACTATGAGTAAACTTCTTATGTCAGTAAAAGTAAACTACTTGTGTCAGTAAAAGTAAACTACTTGTGTGACTATAAGTAAACTTCTTATGTCAGTAAAAGTAAACTACTTGAGTCAGTAAAAGTAAACTACTTGTGTCACTATGAGTAAACTTCTTATGTCAGTAAAGGTAAACTACTTGTGTCACTATGAGTAAACTACTTGTGTCCCTATGAGTAAACTTCTTATGTCAGTAAAAGTAAACTACTGGTGTCACTATGAGTAAACTACTAGTGTCCCTATGAGTAAACTACTGGTGTCACTAAAAGTAAACTACTTGTGTCACTAAATGTAAACTACTTGTGTCACTAAAAGTAAACTACTGGTGTCACTAAAGTAAACTACTTGTGTCACTAAATGTAAACTACTGGTGTCACTAAAGGTAAACTACTGGTGTCACTAAGAGTAAACTACTGGTGTCACTAAAAGTAAACTACTTGTGTCACTAAAAGTAAACTACTGGTTTCACTAAAAGGAAAGTACTTGTGTCACTAAAAGTAAACTACTGGTGTCACTAAAAGTAAACTACTTGTGTCTCTATGAGTAAACTACTTGTGTCACTATGAGTAAACTACTGGTGTCACTAAATGTAAACTACTCTTGTCACTATGAGTAAACTACTGGTGTCACTAAATGTAAACTACTCGTGTCACTATGAGTAAACTACTGGTTTCACTAAAAGTAAAGTACTTGTGTCACTATGAGTAAACTACTGGTGTCACTAAATGTAAACTACTTGTGTCACTAAAAGTAAACTACTGGTTTCACTAAAAGTAAAGTACTTGTGTCACTATGAGTAAACTACTGGTGTCACTAAATGTAAACTACTCGTGTCACTATGAGTAAACTACTGGTGTCACTAAAAGTAAACTACTTGTTTCACTATGAGTAAACTTATGTCAGTAAAAGTAAACTACTGGTGTCACTAAAAGTAAACTACTTGTGTCACTATGAGTACACTACTTGTGTCACTATGAGTAAACTACTGGTGTCACTAAAAGTAAACTACTTGTGTCACTAAAAGTAAACTACTTGTGTCACAATGAGTAAACTACTGGTGATACTAAAAGTAAACTACTGGTGTCACTAAAAGTAAACTACTGGTGTCACTAAAAGTAAAGTACCTGTGTCACTAAAAGTAAACTACTGTTATCACTTAAAGTAAACTACTTGTGTCACTAAAACTAAACTACTGGTGTCACTATGAGTAAACTACTGGTGTAACTAAATGTAAACTACTTGTGTCACTAAAAGTAAACTATTTGTGTCACTATGAGTAAACTACTGGTGTAACTAAATGTAAACTACTTGTGTCACTAAAAGTAAACTATTTGTGTCACTAAAAGTAAACTACTGGTGTCAATAAATGTAAACTGCTTGTGTCACTAAAAGTAAACTACTTGTGTCACAATGAGTAAACTACTGGTGATACTAAAAGTAAACTACTGGTGTCACTAAAAGTAAACTACTGGTGTCACTAAAGTAAACTACTTGTGTCACTAAAACTAAACTACTGGTGTCACTATGAGTAAACTACTGGTGTAACTAAATGTAAACTACTTGTGTCACTAAAAGTAAACTATTTGTGTCACTAAAAGTAAACTACTGGTGTCAATAAATGTAAACTGCTTGTGTCACTAAAAGTAAACTACTTGTGTAACTAAATGTAAACTACTGCTGTCACTAAAAGTAAACTACTTGTGTAACTAAATGTAAACTACTGCTGTCACTAAAAGTAAACTACTGGTGTAACTAAATGTAAACTACTGGTGTCACTAAAAGTAAACTACTTGTTTCACTATGAGTAAACTACTTGTGTCACTATGAGTAAACTACTGGTGATACTAAAAGTAAACTACTTGTGTCACTAAATGTTAACTACTCGTGTCACTATGAGTAAACTACTGGTGTCACTAAAAGTAAACTACTTGTTTCACTATGAGTAAACTTATGTCAGTAAAAGTAAACTACTGGTGTCACTAAAAGTAAACTACTTGTGTCACTATGAGTAAACGACTTGTGTCACTATGAGTAAACTACTGGTGTCACTAAATGTTAACTACTTGTGTCACAATGACTAAACTACTGGTGTCACTAAAAGTAAACTACTGGTGTCACTAAAAGTAAAGTACCTGTGTCACTAAAAGTAAACTACTGTTATCACTTAAAGTAAACTACTTGTGTCACTAAAAGTAAACTACTGGTGTCACTATGAGTAAACTACTGGTGTAACTAAATGTAAACTACTTGTGTCACTAAAAGTAAACTATTTGTGTCACTAAAAGTAAACTACTGGTGTCAATAAATGTAAACTGCTTGTGTCACTAAAAGTAAACTACTTGTGTAACTAAATGTAAACTACTGCTGTCACTAAAAGTAAACTACTTGTGTAACTAAATGTAAACTACTGCTGTCACTAAAAGTAAACTACTTGTGTAACTAAATGTAAACTACTGGTGTCACTAAAAGTAAACTACTTGTTTCACTATGAGTAAACTTATGTCAGTAAAAGTAAACTACTGGTGTCACTAAAAGTAAACTACTTGTGTCACTATGAGTAAACTACTTGTGTCACAATGAGTAAACTACTTGTGTCACAATGAGTAAACTACTGGTGATACTAAAAGTAAACTACTTGTGTCACTAAAAGTAAACTACTGGTGTCACAAAAAGTAAACTACTGGTGTCACTAAAAGTAAAGTACCTGTGTCACTAAAAGTAAACTACTGTTATCACTTAAAGTAAACTACTTGTGTCACTAAAAGTAAACTACTGGTGTCACTATGAGTAAACTACTGGTGTAACTAAATGTAAACTACTTGTGTCACTAAAAGTAAACTATTTGTGTCACTAAAAGTAAACTACTGGTGTCAATAAATGTAAACTGCTTGTGTCACTAAAAGTAAACTACTTGTGTAACTAAATGTAAACTACTGCTGTCACTAAAAGTAAACTACTTGTGTAACTAAATGTAAACTACTTGTGTCACAATGAGTAAACTACTTGTGTAACTAAATGTTAACTACTTGTGTCACTAAAAGTAAACTACTTGTGTAACTAAATGTAAACTACTGGTGTCACTAAAAGTAAACTACTTGTGTAACTAAATGTAAACTACTTGTATCACTAAAAGTAAACTACTTGTGTGAGTAGACCACTGGTTTCACTAAACCGCTGAGATCAGCGTTTTTTAGGGGGTTTGTTTCAGTAGAGCTCACTGTGTTCAGGAGTGTCCTTCCTCTCATCATCTGAAAATGGAATCAGTTATGAGTGCAGTGTATTAACTTAGCAGTGAGTGTCACCTTGGCAACTACGCACACTTTCCCACTTATTTTATTATATTCCACATATTTTGCACACTTTTTTCTTTGTTTGTTTTCTTCAGTCTGAATGCAATCTCAAAGGTAATACCTGAGGGTTTAATTACGTCCTAGAAAATGTATTACTATCCAAGAAATATATATATATAATTTATTTATTTATTTTTAATTTTTATCCAAGCACTGTGCTTATACAGTACAATGCTGAGATATCAGTAGTTTATCTGTGTCTGTATTAGAGGACTCTGTTATTTTAATCCACAAGATTTCAAAAGAAATATTTGACATTTATATGAGCCCAGATGAAGTTACTTTGAACAGAAAGATTTGACACAGAAAACATAACAAAACCTGATAAAGACAAGGAACTTTCAAATTTGAAGTCCTCCAACAGCAGGAGGACACAATCAGTAGCAGAACCGGAACACACACATCCCTGCAACATAACCTTTAGAGGTCAGTTTTTGAGCATTTATTGCAGCAACACTGGAATTCACATACTTCATGTAGAATGTGTACTTCTCTTATTGATACTTGTAATTTCAATATCAAACACATCTCTTCTTACACTTTGAAAGGAGCCTTTATTTCAACTTCTTTGCTTGAGTTTATTTCTTCCACCATCGCATTTCTGCTCCATTTCCATCAAAGACACAGTTAACGTATCGGGTCTTGTCGTCATCAGGTGGAGGAAGGAAACAAAAACTTCTGTGTTACTTCGTGCGGCTTCCAATTTAAAGGATTGTTTGTACAGCTTTTACAGCAGCCAGCAGTGAGCCAGAGTTCACATTCAGAACAATCTTCAGAAATCCATCAAAATCTAAAAATGATCTTGAGCCTCAATTACAAAAGAATACAAAAGAAGAGAACAGTATTTAAGTAAACCTTTATTTCAAACTTTCCTCAGCCTTGGATCTTTAGTCAGCTGCTTCGCTGTGTTCTCATTCTTCCTGCTTCAGTAGAGATTTTATTCCTCCCGATTCAGACTTTCGGGCCTTTGAGTACTTTCCTGTGTGTCAGTCTTCCCCTTCTGCTTTTTTTTCAGAGCAGTTATGCTAAATTTACTGTAACCTCATAGTACTATCCAGGGAACACTGCTGTCTGTTTTGTTTCGTCTCTCGCGCTCACGAAGAGAGGTTTCTTTTTTATTACCAGTTTGTACGTCAGTGTTTCTGTTTTAGCCCACATTAGCACACTCCCTTGCTGCAAGTGAACATATTACAGTGCTGAGAGTACTGTTAGTTAGCCTTAATGTGTGTGTGTCTGTGTGTGTGTGTGTGTAAACATATTTATTGACTGTACATGTCATTTTAAATGGGAAATGTTTATTTTGAGTATTTTTTATCAGTATGCAGGGAAGTGTGTAACCAGTGGTATTGGAGAGCTAAAGGATTCACACACACACACACACACACACACACACACACACACACACACATATATCTGCAGCTGGGTGCAGAATCAACTTCTCCATCTCTGTCACTCAAACATTAGAGCACACGGATGCCTCTCAATGTGACAGGGTGATTTTGAGAGACACAGCTGGTAATTGGCTGGATAACTCTCCATGTGCACTGTGTGTGTGTGGGTGTGTGAGAGCCAGCAACAATACTGTACTCATGGAATGATTGAATCAAGCCCAGAAACCTTGGAAGGTGCATCAGTGGCAGAAATGTTTCCAGAGGGAGGAATATTCCCTGAACCCCATGTGACCTCGGAATAAATAAAACAGCAGCTCTCCTCTCAGTGGACTCACCTGCATCACAATGTTTCCAGCCGGTGGCTGTGTTTAATTGGCTGTCACAATACAGTGTTGGGGCAAGTTGACACAAGCCAATGTTAAATATTGTCTGACATGCAGGAAGAAAACCAGTCAGCTTGCATTTGAATAAAGAAAACATTCAGAATCAGCCTAGATGTTTGCTATGTGATGTCATAGCACAGTGAAAAGGGAGAAAGTGGTGTGAAGTGACATCAGCCGTGGAGGCAGTCTCAGATACCCCCCTCTGTATCTGTCCCTGCAGCTCAAGCCAGCAGTCACATGGCTTGACTTAGAATTCAGGGATGTTAAAGGCACTGCTGTCACTGTAAGGTTGCCACGCACCTGGTGGAGGCTAACACTTCCTGGCCATATTCTCTTGTTAGGCAACAGTTGGTCTTTTTTTAATTTTTCTTTTCTTTCTGAACATTCTAGAGAGTTATTAAACTCTGAAAAGAACCATTTTAGGTGTGTGTGTATTCTCTGGTGTGAGGTAAAGCACCAGGGAAAAGGAATTTCTCCAGTTTTTTTTAATCGTGTCTTTTAGTTAATTGATATTTTACCTTTTGTGATATGCCCAATATATGTACAAATAACAACAAAAAAATAATTTGAGTAGTTTTACATGAAAATCTCTCTTTTCTCTTCCTTTGAAAAAAACAAACGCACATCTACTGCCCTTAATGCCCCCCATCAGTCACTGATTAATATTTTGCTCTTCCATCGACTCACATTATGGCACACGATTGGCATCACACAACCCTTGTGGGACTTAACACCTCTGAAATAATGATACTGCAAATATGTTGGTGGTCAAAAGTCGAAGGTCAAGGTGGATGAAGTAAAGACATCCTTGTGATCAAAGGTCAGTGTGACAGGAAGACATCAGTACACAGTGTATTTGTGGTTTTGTTGTAGTGAAGTATTTGAATCCTCCTCCTCACCTCTTTCGGGTGGTTGTTATGAATCTCGTGCTTCTCCACCACTGACTCTCCTGAAAAATGCCTGTCTGTGGAGTAAATGCTTTTTGTGTCAGAAACACGTTTGTTGAATGAACATCACCACAGTGACATTGGCAGTTGAACGTACTGTTAAAACAGTTGTATTCTATTCTGAATTTTGAACACTTCCAGCTGAAAAGAAACAAAGACTAATGGTCAGAGAAGAAAAGCAAATGAGAGCCACCGGATTCAAATACCATCCGGATGAGTGAAAAAGCGAGAGAGACCAGTTGGTGGAAAGGTCACGCACACACACACACACACACACACACACACACACACACACACACACATAAAAACATGTTCTGACACACACATGTGAGAGCTCAAACATGCACACAGGCACACACTTGCATGGATGAAAGCACAGAGTCTTGCATGCACAAACACACATAAAGGTCAGTGTTTCCCTGATGTGTGTGGATGCTGGAGCCAGTTTGCTTTGCTCCCAGTCAAAGATGGCCACCAGACTTGTGTGTGTAGGAGTGTATGATTGATGTATCAACCAAAAACAGATGGCAAATGCCAATCAGAGACATTCATCCAGGCTTCTTCATAGGAATGTTTGGAATTTACATTTTAAATATGCTTTTTTTTTCTATTTCTGTGTCGGAGATCATGAACATTAATACGAATGAAAATTGGCATGTGCTACCAGACGGAGCTTAGCACATGTTCACCTGCTGTCCCTCGGCAGGTTAAGTACAATACGCTGAGATATTGTACCCCGACACACACATCATTTACCTTTACACACATAACGGCACGAATAAATGGCAGTGGTAATGCATTTCACTTCAGTGAAGTTATGCAACGTTACTGATCCTAAATTTACTGATCACGTTTCTGGCTAATGTGGCAAAGTTCTTCCATTAGTATTTTAATTACCTGCATAATGAGCAGACAGAAAATAATAATTCAATTTGCCTTTTTTGTGCTGCTGTGCATATCAACTACCTGACCTCCGTCTGTGCTGGAGGTAAAACACAAATGTCAAGTACTTTAATCTTGGTTTTACCATGTTTTTTTTTTGTGTGGGGGGGGGGGATGCTCTGGTTTTCACTGGTTGATTGGCATCACACAACCCTTGTGGGACTTAACACCTCTGGAGGGATGATGGATGGAGGGATGATGGATGGAGGGATGATGGATGGAGGGATGGATGTTGTTGTAAAGTTACTCTGACATTTTTGGCTTTTTCATTTATTAATTTTTTTTGTTTTTCTTTCTCTCTCAGAACCCATCAACCTCTGCTGCCCGGTGTGTAGCGTGGCGCGCGTGTGTATTCTGGCGACATCTCAGGTTCACGTGCATGTATTTGATGGTAGCTTTTTTGCAGAGCTAGTTTCCTACAAACGTTGATGAAATCTTCTGTTTATTTTAACTGCAGGGAGCAAATTCAGTGTTAAACTCTCAACCAGGGGAAAATAACCTTTTGCTGCGTTGCCACTGTGATTATATGAAATCCTTGAAAGCTCAAAAGTAACGGCGAATAAAAGACCCACCATAAGAATTTCACTGTGTCTGGACCTGTCACTCAGTAGCAGGACACATATATATGAGCTAACTATGTAAATAGAATACTTTATGAATATATAAGTAATATGATTGTATTATATAACTTACTTCTAAAACTATGCATTGGTCCAAACCAATGCTGTGACACGGGGAAGTGATTTTTGAGAATTTTTTCTGTAAAACTGTGAGCTTTGTGTTTTCGGAGCCCATTTGGATGGATTTGTGTGACTGTTTCTCCTGCTGTACTGTAATATCCCTTCATTGGGTGTTTTTTATCTAATTGGTGTGCACGAGGCCCTCCTAGAATTGAATATGTCATAGTGGATCACCTCGAAACCGATTCAATTTGATGCCTGGTTTCTGAAATTGTGTTTTATTATCCTCCAACCCTTCCTTTCAAGTTAGCGAGAAAAAAAATACCTCTGCACCTCTGAGGATGTTTTCTTTTTAATTTCATTCTGACAATTGGCTTGGGCCAGAGATGTCTCTTGATGAGCATAGCCCTGAGAAGAGTGGAACAAAGTGTGAGGTTGTGTATGTTTAACTAAATTCTTCAGACCCAATAGGGATAATAACTCTCAGAAAAGCAGGAGGGGGGCTTAAATTGAAGTCGGTCCAAAAATTACCACAGAGATTTACCGGCTGGTAATTGCTTGGTATGGTTACAGTGTGTGTGTGTGTGTGTGTATGTATGTGTGTGTGTGTGTGTGTGTGTGTGTGTTCGTATGGCCAATGAACTCTAACTGCTGTATGCTCTTCATTGAAAATGTTGGTGCATGTAGCTGCAAGCCTTTATGTGGGTCTATTTCTCTGAGGTCATGTGTCTGCGCCATCAGTCTCCGTAGGCTGTAACTGTGTGTGTGTGTGTGTGTGTGTGTGTGTGTGTGTGTGTGTGTGTGTGTGTGTGTGTGTGTGTGTTTGAGAGCTTAATTGAATAGGAGGTAAAGGCCATGGTGTTCCCCTATGGTGTAGACTCTAAATGTAGCCTCACTGGTGAGCAACCAAGGGGAAATTGGGCTTAGAGACACACAGGAAGAAAGAGAGAGCAAAAAAAGAGGGCAAGATGACTATAAATTTGACATTCCTCAGAGAGTTTGAATAGAAAGACAGACAAAGAAAGAGCCTGGCTAATTGTGGGCTCCCAGATGAGACAGAATGAGTTTTGGAGGAAAAAAAATGGGAACGACAAAAAGAGAGAGAGGGAGACTTTATCTAAATGTGCCTCCCTCTAGAGAGTGAGCAGTGAGACCATGGGAGCTGTCCTTGGTTCTGAATAAGCCTCTGGCAGAG
Source organism: Aulostomus chinensis (assembly GCF_037954235.1). Lineage (NCBI taxonomy): Eukaryota > Metazoa > Chordata > Actinopteri > Syngnathiformes > Aulostomidae > Aulostomus > Aulostomus chinensis. The sequence goes on along the minus strand of NC_141332.1, from coordinate 4,991,610 downwards.
AACCAAGTCAAGCAGTTAGCATTGAGCACATCCACAGAGCTGATGGCTCATACACTACCTCTCTGTCATTGTCTCTCTGTTCATCTGCCTTCCTCTCCTTCTTTTAACCCTCATCACCCTGTCTGTGTTTGTCTTGGAGACATGACACAAGCAGTTAGTGCAGCGTCAGGGTTGTGGCCACAACCCCTCTCTACTTTGCTTCCAGTGCAGCCTCCTCCCCTCGATGGCGTCTTCCTTGCTTTCCTCATTTGCTATTTCATGGGGTACTGAATCCACTATGAGCTCAAAAGGCTTTATTTGTGCTACTGGAACAATATATTAATGAAGGACCTTGGAATCAGGAGACTAAATATCTTCGACATAAGGACAGTTTATTTATTGATTGTTTTTTCCCAAAGCTTTCAGCAACAAATTGTGACCTTGCCTCATAAAAAATCTTAAATTATATATATATATATATATATATATAGTGGTAAGTTGCTCGCAATTGCAGGGCTATCTTCTGCTGAAAGTAGAATACTCTTCCTCTCACTAATAAAACACCTTAGTTCACAAAAGAAGTCAAGGTATGTAAGAGATTTGCAACAAAAATCAATCGTCCAAAACAGGAAACAGAAAATTCCGATCAAGAATTACTCAAATGAAGCCCAATATCGTGAACAAGTAATTAAAACAATGGAGGAAATTAAGAGAAATTAAGTATTGGACGAAAACCAATAATTTATTAAGGCCATCACAAAACAATGCAGCTCCAGATTAGAGCATATTGACAACAAATCAAGTTTGACACTGAGTAACAGGGGCATGAATCCAGTATCCTGAAATATATTCTGGTAGATGTAATAATGCAGACTGGTGGGGGTTGCATCTTTGTACAATGCAACGACATGCAGCACTTGGAGGTTAAATCTATAGTGTGGAGTGTGACCCCACAAGCTGCACCAGGGACACGAGTAGGCGCTGACACGGAAGCCAGACAGTGACTGTCACCTTGAAAAGTGCTCAACAACCATCTGGATAAATCACATGTTGCAACAGATTACAATGGACATGTTTTTTCAAGTTCTTGCATGGTGCTTTCATACATTAATAACAGAAATAGGAACAGTAACACGAGCATTTCACTCCAATTTAGGTTTTGAAGAAAATTAAAAATTTAATTCACCATTTGCAAAAACACTCAACACATTTCACATGGGAAAACCCAGTTCAATTAGGAACCCATTGCTGCCACTACTTCCCCTTGCTGGTTGTTCTATTGTGTAATAATAATAATAATAATAATCCATCCATCCATCCATTGTCTTCCACTTATTCCTACATTAAGGGTCACAGGGGGTGGAGCCTATCCCAGCGTCAACAGGCACAGGGGGTGGAGCCTATCCCAGCGTCAACAGGCAAGAGGCGGGGTTCACCCTGGACAGGTCACCAGTCCATCACAGGGCCAACACATAGAGACAGACAACCATTGGCTCTCCCAGCCACGCCTACGGTCAGTTTAGAGTCTGGATTAACCTGGTCCCTCTTGATGTCTTTGGACTGTGGAGGAAGCTGGAGTACCAGAGAGAACCCAGCAGGAACAGGGAGAACATGGAGACTCACACAGAAAGACCCCGTGCTGCAGCCGGGGCTCCACCCACAACCTTCTTGATGGGGGGCCACAGTGAGGACCACTGCTCCACCGTGCAGCCCAATAATGATAATAATAATGATGATGATGATGATGATAATAATAATAAATAGTGATAATAATAATAATAATATTGATAACAATAACAATATTGATAACAATAATAATAATAATAGTGATAATAATAATCCATCGTCTTCCGCTCATTCCTTACTAGTAAGGGTCGCGGGGGAGTAAGGCTAAGTACTAGTAAGGCGCTGGAGCCTATCCCAGCATCTACGGGCGAGAGGCGGGGTTCACCCTGGACAGGTCGCCAGTCCATCACAGGACCAACATACAGAGACGAACAACCATTCACACTCACAGTCACACCTACAGTCAATTTAGAGTATCAATCAGCCTCGTCCCCTCTTGATGTCTTTGGACTGTGGAGGAAGCTGGAGTACCAGAGAGAACCCAGCAGGAACAGGGAGAACATGGAGACTCACACAGAAAGATCCCGCGCCCGAGCCGGGACTGCAACCCGGAACCTTCTTGCTGTGAGGCCACAGTGCTGTCCACTGCACCACCGTGCAGCCCGATAATAATAATAATCAGAAGGTCTGGTAAGACAAGAAGAACTACATGATTAAATTAGTGATCCACACTGAAGACCGCAGTGGGCCGACCAGAGGTAGCTAACCCGGCCAAGACCCTGGTGTGGCTGTTTAGCCTTCAGAAGAAGCTCTTCCTCACTGCCCCTGACCTGCTGCCCTCCACTCTTCCTGGCAGCACAGGAATGTTGCTCCTTTATTGTGAAATGCAGAGGATTTACACAAATGCATTAAAGTGAAGGAGTCGTGAGCTGCTACTCAACCATCCGACCCTAAAGGTGATCCTCATTTGATTCACATACCAACAAATATTGTCTATCTTCAACTGAAGAAGCCTCTCTTTTGCAGACACGCAAAACAAACATAGAGCAAACACTTGAGGAGTCTTCCTGAGCGCCCGAGCAGGTGGATGTTTGTGCTGCTCTCCTCGCGGCGTGCTGTGCCTGCAGCACATGACCAGATCAGCTCCTCTGAGCGTGAGTAGAACGTAGAGCTCAGAGGAGCTGAGGCCAGAGCTGTGCCCTCACAGGGATCGCATCATCCATGCAGTCTTCTCTTAGTCTGTCCACTCAAAGGATTATGGTGACATTAATTAGTCAAGAGTAGTAATCATTAGTTTTATCATTCAATTGTAAAACTACTGCACAATCTAGTTTGCTTGTTTGTGTGAGCTTTTTTACCTTAAAGAAAAGGTGCATACATAAAATGTCTTCTATTTAAATTTCACATGACAAGGAACTACACAAGTGTTCATTTGCCTTATAAAAATCGTACTGAAGCATCATAACGTTAAATCAAACAGTGAATTTTGAAGTGAACCAAAACAGACAAACATCATTAGTCAACACGTCGATGTTCTGACCCATGAGGTCAGCAGTGTGCAGACAAACTCCACCTTCGAAAGCACAACACAACACAACAGTTCTCATCTCAACTGAGGGGAAAAGAGAAAAAAAAATATACATGAGCAAAATAATGTGCATCATGAATAATAAATAAGAATGAGGAGGGAAAATGTGTATTCATGCTCACCAGAGACACAGACATTTCTGGGAAGCACCAGAAGTCCCCCTCCTTATGCTCATGTCCTCTCACTATTGTCTTCGTTTTTCTTTTTGTTTTTCCCTCATGCCCCCTTTGGGCCTCCATACACGTTTTGTACTTGCATTTGTCTGAATGCAGCAGACACGCACGTGGACATCTGAAAAAATAACCAAATAAAACCACCCCTGTGGTGGTTACAGTACAGTAGCTGGTTTTCTGGACCTCGTTTCAGCCATTTCACTACTTATCTTAGAAATGAACAATATCTGTGTAGATATATTTAGTTTTAAAACCAGAGAGGTCAATGCTGGGCTTCTGTGTTTGCTTAGGGATGGGCTGCTACAACTTGAATCTGCTTTGGATGCACTATGGAGGATTAAAAGTGGTGGGATGATGGTACATGTGGGATAATTCACCCACAGTTCTGTCTAGAATCATGTCAGCCACAGCAACAGTGTGGCTCACTGATGTGTTTTTAATCATTTTGGGCAACAATGGAGCTCTGCGGCACAGAGGAGATGATTTATCAGGCTTTGGATGCACAGACAATTCTTGTTAGATGGACCAATTCTTTAATTCTGTGCATGGGATTTTTTTTTTTGACAAGAAGACATATTTCAAATATCACCAGTATTATCCTCTAAGACTTACTAAAAATAGGATAACATTACAAAGAATTAATGTTCCTTTTGAGCTCAGCGTCCTCAGATCCCACTCACATCCAGTAATTGAGATAAACTACACTAATTTCAACATTCGGCGAGCCCTCAAACTGCACCCACACATTAAAGTTCCTCTGCTTCCCACTGTGGGTGAGTTGTGTCTTTTTCTTTAGGTGAAAGCGAACAGAGAGGAAAGACTATTAGTAACTGAACGTTCACTCTCCAAATGTTTCACCCCGTATTGAGTTCATTCTGTTCAAATCACAGAATCCATCCATCCATCCATTTTCTACCTCTTATCCTGTTAAGGGTTGCAGGGGTGGAGCCTATCACAGCATCCTTCAGGCGAGAGGCGGGGTTCACCCTGGACAGGTCGCCAGTCCATGGCAGGGCCAACACATAGAGACAGACAACCATTGGCTCTCCCAGCCACGCCTACGGTCAATTTAGAGTCTGGATTAACCTGGTCCCCTCTTGATGTCTTTGGACTGTGGAGGAAGCTGGAGTACCAGAGAGAACCCAGCAGGAACAGGGAGAACATGGAGACTCACCCAGAAAGACCCTGTGCTGCAGCCGGGGCTCCACCCACAACCTTCTTGATGGGGGGCCACAGTGCTGACTGCTGCACTGTGGCCCCCCAAAATCACAGAGTCACAAAATGTAATTTTAATCAATTTAACTCAATTTCAGTCATGGAGAGATTATCTGAAAACTGACATGAAGGTAAATGGATTCATTAATGAACTATAAATAACATTTTGTGTGAGTCCATTCCCAAGCCTTTTAACAACTCCTTCCCGATAAATTCAGAGGTTCTCAGAACACGAGGCATTCTTCTCATCTCCACCCTCCATCTTAATGCACATTTCTCATGATGCCGGCATGGCTCAGGGGTAGAGTGGCCATCTAGCAACCAAAGGGTCGCTGGTTCGATCCTCGACCCCGGTGACCATGTCAAAGTGTCCTTGAGCAAGATGCTGAACCCATAATTGCTCCTGATGAGTAGGTTGGGGCGTGTGAATGTGTGTGTGAACGGGTGAATGAGACGACACTGTAAAGCGCTTTGAGTGCCGCTAAGGTAGAAAAGCGCTGTATAAAATTGAGTCAATTTACCATTCATGACATAAGGGTGTAATTCATTGGAGCGTATCATCAAAATGCCGTTATCCAAGCCTCCCCTCTGAAGGATCACTAACTCACAACCAGCCAAGCTTGTGTGCTCCGTAGTTAACCTCATTCTTTCTGACAGTAGTCGTTCCTTTTACTTTTTTAAATTGAATGTGCACTCTTTGTTTTTTTCTTTAGAAGTGCGGTGAAGTGCAATGGAGGCCTCACAAAACCTCGTCCAGGTCTTTGCTACGGCTTAAGCGCTTGTCTTCCGTGTTTCTTCAAACACACCATTGTTGCAGATATTTTCTTCACATTAAAGACTCAACATTCCACATGCTTGAATAATGCAACACAAAAATAAACTAAACCAGCGCTGGTTGATTGCACTGCCTCTAACCTACTGTTTTGAACTTGGTAGAAGCTTATTGAAGGGAAAAAGGTGTGTCATTAGTCTGAGTTGTTGAACACCTCAGTCTGAAATTGGCCCTTATTTGACTGTCACAGCTACACAGCAGAGACCAACACTTACACGTATAGAACTTACAGAACGTACAAATGATCACAACGTCTGATGAATTCACCCATGATGCATGTGGACTAAAACATACTCTGTGTAAGCCAGCAGCATCTCATGACATCTGACAAATGAATGGAAAATAGAATATGAAGCTTCTTAGGAGAAAATAAAGACTGATTTCATTGTGATTTGGCGCCATGTAAACTTGACAGTTGACCTAGTATGGGTGTCACCTGTGTTGGCTCCCCCTATCATCCCTCAACGGGCACATCAATTGTTATCGTAATTGTTTCATAGTAAAATTGTGGTGGTAAAAATCCGGGTCATTTACAGGGCTGGTCCCTCCAGTCGGGCCATCAGGTGTTGATTACTGCTCTAAATTGTGCTGCTCTTGCTGGACTGCATTAATCATCATAAACTGGCTGTGCTCGTGTTCCTAAATGTATGCTTTGTTCAAAGGTCACCCGCAGTAACAGCCTCTCCCATTTGTGCTGTGTTTGGATTGCAACCTCCCGTAAATTTTCACCGCTTTGTCAATCTGGCCTTTAATTTCTCACTCCACGTCTTGAACAAGTGCTTCCCATCCAACTAGAGTGGCGCCTGATTAAGATTCAGACAAGTGTTCTTTCCTCTCAAAGTTCCAGCTATCTTTACTGTCCCTTACAGGGACACTGGTTTGCAGCCAGGATACTGGAAACACGGCTCACACAAAGTAGGGGCCAGACGGACAACATAAAACGACAGATGAATGTCAGAGTCAGTAAAGAAGTCAAGCACGCAGTACTCCGCAGACATCAGTAAAATACTACGGGATCTGCCCTCTAACATTTACTCTTCAGCATCATATAATGATAACAGCTCATGCTTTGTTATCTGATTAACTATTTACAAGTGCTCTTTGCAACCTGAAGATGTATCCTTAACTAATGGTTAACCAGCGCTATTTCTCTAAATTGAAAGTGTTACTCAATGTTCTCTCTGCTGCTGAACGAGGCCGCCGACACCAGGAGACGACAGCAGCTGGCTGAGTTTGATTGTGCTGACAGGGGAGGAGAGAAGGTGGAGGGGTGAAGGAACATAATGGGCTGTATTCACTCAAGTCTTCCTTTCTTTGCTTTTTTTGATGTTTCTTTGCCACAAATGCCAGCAGTGTGAAGGGCGCTGAGCTGCACTGAAGGCTTGTTTTTCTGGGTGCTGAGAGTTGGAAGATGTTCAACTTTTGGTAAAACACTCCACTTGTCACTGTCACATTTACCTCCGATCATAGATTAGAAGGGCGGGACAAATAGCAGACGGTTCAAGCGCCACATCCCACATGCGCAAGTGCTGAACAGCAACCCTGGAGAAGCTCTCAGACCAGATGAATCCAGTCAGCCTCTGTTTCACCCTGAGCAATCGAAGCGCCATCCCCAGAAACGCTGAGCTCTGACACGCTCCGGCTGAAATGCAGCTCAGGTGGACGTGTCCTCTGAAACCCTGGAACAGGGATGGTTCTACTTATTTGTTCAGACCATACAACTTCCTATTTATGCATGAATTCACCTTGTCTTTCCGCCTGCTCTTGCATGGTTGTCGGTGTTGTTGTTGGAACATATGTCAAGCTTTACCATTAAAAATGGAACAGTGCTGTAAATAATAAACAGAGTTTCAAGGTCTAGCTTAATCACTGCTTATGTTTGTGAAGGCTTTGAGTCTGTGTGCACTTCAGCTTCTTCCAGCCATTTCCATCCATTCATCTAACAACCAACAGGAAAACCAAGAAAATAAAGTGTTGGGGATTAACCAAAAGAACAGCTAAAAAAACAACAACAAAAATACCTTCACTGGCATTTATTTCCAGTAATACTTAGTAGAAATTGTATCTACATTCAAAGCTGTGACTGTATTTCAGAGCTGATATTTCACCGTAGTCATGTTAGCTAGCCCCGCCAATATTTCTGCAATCATATTAACCTTGCCAGCCAACATCTTAGCATTTTTATTGGCCTGCTCAGCCAGTATTTTAGAGTTATATTAGCCACGTTGCATCAGCTCCATGTCCCAGGATTAGAATTCCTCTCCGCCCTGCACCCCAATCCTTTCTGTACTTCCCAAGCCTGCCAAGGAGGCATTCATTTACAGCCAGGGACAAGGGAACGACCGGCCTCTCGCTTATTTTAGGAAGCATCTCCACCTTTATTTCTCTGTGGCTTCATGTAAAGTTCATGTTCCCAAAGGATTTCAGGGTGTTGCCTGTAAGTGGGTGTAGGTCTACCTCTTAGCCAGTGTAATGTCTTTGCTATTACTCAGTTAAACAATATCTGCAACACCGTTGGGGGGTCTATTATCAGGGTGTAATCATTGCTGGTGTCACCTTTCTGTTTTCAGGTCAGCGGCAAAATGTGAGTAAATGAAGTCCCAATCAACAGAGGAAACAATCATCTTTCACATGTATTTTGATGAGTCTGTGCATGAACCATGATAACACACTACTGATGGCATCCATTAAATTCTCATGACTCCTGGGACGAATATGCAGGTATGTAATATGAATAAAACATATTTAGATAGAACATAATTGCACATGAGCAATTTTAAAATTTATATCCTGCTCTGAGACGAAGAACACCAGAGCAGAATTTCTCTAACCTCACACACGCATCCATATTAGTTCTTTGCAATGCATAAATCACCCCTCTAGCTGCCAGGGACACAGTCCATCTCTCATCTTCCTTCTATTAAACTTAGGCATGTGGAGCTCCTGTTTAAAGATGAGCCCACCCCCTTTTGGATCAGAGAAATAGTGTTGCTGAGGTGGAATTTTCTCCTGTAATGAGCACTCTGCAGTGTCTGTAACCTGATGGGGAGACCAGACATCATTTATACCCAGGGCAAACAAGCCACACAGGCTCTGCTGCCAAAAGCACCATCCATTTAATAGAGACAAGTCAGAGAGAGGGCAGCCTGCATGCTTCCGCACAGCCAGCACTGCACTGCAGAGCCCAGCACACAGAGGAAGGGGCAGTTTCATCAAAACCATTTGTTTGTGATGATTATTTGTTAGTTATCTGTCCAATAAAGAGACCTCTTCATCCAATGGACTTCAAAGTTTGCACATGAGGTCATTTTTTTTTTTTTTGGGCTCAATTACATTGAGTTTTGGGAGTCAGGCTTTCTTTGTGTCTAGATGACGAGGCGATGCTTGTTGTAGTTACCGTGATGATTTTTCAGAGCACTGGAAATATGTCAGAGCAAAAAAGATGCTCGTATGGATCTTTATGAAAGACCCAAAAACAAATTATGTGGGGTAATTTTGATCTGTAATGATTCTGCTCTGGGACAAAGGAGACAACACCCCCTCTTCTCCTGCGTTTCACAGGGGGTCACTGAAACCCCCGACAGTCACAAACCAGGAACTCTTTGAATAATGAAGCACTTGGCTGAGGAGCAGATGACAAGTGCTACCATGAAGGCAGAAAGCTAAATGCTAGTTGAGCAAGTTTCGTGATCGCTGAAGTCTGTTTTATTAGTGGGTAACTCCCAGGTGTGAAACTGAAGGACATCGCACACTCAGCAAACATTCTCAACAATATAATAATGAGAAAGCAAAAGCAGGGTGAAACTCATTTCCTCAGTGTTGCCCTCTTTGTGTTCAACTTGACACTCAGCCAAGCAGTCCATGGAGATGGCAAGGTGAGCGGTTTGGCCTGCTGACTAGCTGTGGTTTCGTAGCGCTTTATTTCCAAGACTGTTGCTTCGAGTGACGGGCTCGGTGGTTATGGCCCACTTCGGGCTCACCGATCCCTTCAGGCAGCAGCTCCCCTCATCTGCTAGCACAGGAAGTCTGTGTCTGTGGAGGACTCGCCAACGTCAGGGCACCAGTAAAGTGAAGTGAAGAGACACTTATGTTTGTTTTATTAATTTGATCATGAGTCACACATGATTCGATAAAAACTATCATACCAATGTCAATGTCTCCACATAATGTGTGTGTGACTGAGTGGAATATCCATTTTTATTTTATTAGCTTCATTCAGCTCATTAATGTACACTTGTGATTTCTTCAACCAGTTTGGAAGGTGCTGACGTTTGCAGGCATAAACATTTCAGCTGCACTGCTGCGTCCCCCAGGTCTGTCCCCGAGTGCGCTCATCCTGGCAGTCCACGCTGCTTGCAGTCTTGTAATGTGAACACCAGAGTTCAGCGTAAGAGACACTCTCACTCCGTCTGGACCCACACGACTCTTCCCTCAGAGAGCCTTTGATTGCACATACAACCTGCAGCATTGCCTGTATATCATCATCATCATCATCATCATCATCATCATCATCATCATCATCATCAGTCACAGCTTCTGTAATAAAATGTCCAAGAGATTAACTTTATTGTCGGACAATTTGAAGTCGGGACATTTGTATCATTTGTCCTCTACTAGTCAGCATGAGTTAATATGGTTGAAGCAGTAAATGTGCACACCACTGTGTGTCCTGTGTTACAGGCGTTCAGTTGTTTCCACAGATCATCAGCACATCATACAAAGAGAACTGGGGACAACATTTCCTCTTGACTAACCGCAGTGCTCCCCTGAAAGGGGGCGTGGCACCATTGCCCCGTTTTACCTGTCGTCTGATGTGATTACCAGGAAATCAGGACTCTCAAGATTTGATCTGCACCCCTCGGACTCAGTTTAACAAGTCTCAAAAGAAAAGAGGCATCAGTAAAAAAGAAAGATAACTTTTTTAAAGAATAAACTTTGAACTGTGAAGATATGCAGAAACAGCAATGTTAGGTTAGCATGCCTACATGGGGGGGGGGGGGGGGGTCTGCTATTCCAATCTAAAATGGCAGACCAGGAGTTTTGCTTTGAGGAAATTGATTAAAAACAAAAACCTGATCGTGATAAAAAACTGTCACATACATGTTTCTACCTTTTGTCCCCAATGAAAAATAATCCCAGTAATCACTCTTTATTTCATGACCCTAAATTGAGGATATACATTTGAAAACAAAGCAGGGTTTTTTCGGTTGTTGTTGTGAGAATGAATTTTGACATGTATTAAACCCCCAACTGCAGACTTGGTATCTCATTTACATTTTACAAAGAGGAGTCCCTGGAGATTTGGACTCTTCAAAGGGAGGTTAAACAACAGATTCTCTTGGCTCCTGCACATATTGAGGAAATTGTTTTCCACAATTTTGTGCACTCAGAGTGAAAACAAATAGCAAGCTGATAAAGTAAAAACTTTTAATGGCGTTGCAGACAAAGCAGAGGTTGTAAACTGTGTAGATAAGAGATAGGAGCCTCAGGTCTTGTTTCTTTCAACTGCAGCAACAAATATTTTACTTAATTATGTGACCCCTTTTTTATGATTGCATCATTTACCAGAGTGAATCCACGGGGAAAGCAATTTTATTTCTATATCCATCCATCCATTTTCCACTGCTTATCCTGTTAAGGGTCGGGGGGGGGGTGGAGCCTATCCAAGCAGCCTTCAGGCGAGAGGTGGGGTTCACCCTGGACAGGTCACCAGTTCATCACAGGGCCAACACAGAGTCAGACAACCATTGGCTCTCCCAGCCACGCCTACGGTCTATAGGTAATTGAGATAAACTACACTAATTTCAACATTCGGCGAGCCCTCAAACTGCACCCACACATTAAAGTTCCTCTGCTTCCCACTGTGGGTGAGTTGTGTCTTTTTCTTTAGGTGAAAGCGAACAGAGAGGAAAGACTATTAGTAACTGAACGTTCACTCTCCAAATGTTTCACCCCGTATTGAGTTCATTCTGTTCAAATCACAGAATCCATCCATCCATCCAGGTGGAGGTGGAGTCTATCCCAGCAGCCTTCAGGTGAGAGGCGGGGTTCACCCTGGACGGGTCACCAGTCCAGTACACTCCACACAGAAAGACCCCGTGCTCCAGCCGGGGCTCAAACCCAGAACTTTCTCGCTGGGGGGCCACAGTGCTCACCACTGCTCCACTGTGCCTCCCTTTTGTTTCTCTGTTAGTAACTGCATTTGTATTGAGTTGAGGAGGATACATGTGTTCAAGGCTCTGAGTTCTGAGAGTAACTCATGTAGAAAGACTAGAAACTTTCCTGCTTAAATTTTAATTTTAACAGCATCTCCTTGTGCTTCTTTGTTCTTCGAAGTTTTGTAAACAGCTTTTCCTTGGAGCCTTGCTACCGATCAAATAAACTGCAACATTAAAGAAAAGAAAAGAATGTATAACCTTGTGCTTATAAAACCATCTTCACACCCTTTGAGGGAGTGCACACTTTGTAATGTCGGTCATGTATGACTGGATGTCGATACTTGCGTTTTGATATCTAAGAATTTTTAAACTTCTCACAGTCTTGAAAACAATGGGTTTATAAGAACTGCAGTTCAATTTGAAATGAAATAGTGTCATTAAAGAAGATTTACCGGAGATTATTGTTACTGATAAAGATTTAAGAGGATGACTCAGAGAGCACCAGGTATTGTACCTGCATAATCTGCAATTGTTTTTATGGCTGTTACATTCTGCTCCTGGAAACGTGAAGAATTCAGAGTTGCTCTTTGGGCTTCTGTGATACGGACGCTGGTGTGTGTTGATGGAAAGTCTTGTTCATAACGGCTGGTGTGAAAGCTCATTGAACTCTAGCCCCGGCCAAAACAGCTTCATGTCCTGTAATACCTGGACTTTTGTCTGTGTCCACTGTGTGGTTTAAGAAACAGATCAAACACAGGAAGTGAACGCAAAAAAAAAAAAAAAAAAAGCAACGTAAATTTTATTGGATCACACGTGGTCGACGCAACACTATCAGGGACTGTGTGATCACATACGCGCGTTCCACGTATTCAGAAACTGACGCATTGGGGAGGGAGGAAGGGACAGAGGGGAGAGGGGGCAGTTTGCATTGAAAAGAAAACCTTTGCGATAACAAACCAAGGCCAGTAAAGCCCGTTTTGTAGCTCAGTAGTTTAACACGACACCAGGACTGCACTGCTCGTACGGTCATGAACCTGTGCTTGTGGAGTGCCGCCTGCCGCTCTATTCCAGTCACGCTTGTTAGAAATGTTCAGTGCTCTTCACAAAGTGATCCTATGAAAGCGAACCAGAGCAAATGAAAATGCTGCTTGTTGCAGCTTCACCCCTGAACCGCACTGAGGTCACCGCGCTAGAGCAGGAGCCGTCCCTCCCTTGAGCTCCGTCAGGGTCTCTGCTCTTGTTTCCCCTGCTATTCAAATCTTGGTGGTGAGTTGATGAGTGAGATTCGTCTTTGACTGAAGGTGCTTGGTCCCGCTGAAGATCATGTGAGTGCAAAGCAGGAGGGTTATAGAGATAAGTGAGGCTGAGTGACACTGCAGTTTTCATTCAAATCAAACTGAAACTGCAGTAAAATTGATGGAATGTCAATATTTATATTAATGTAATGTATTAATATACATCCGTACAGGAGAACGACGACGCAGCAAGTCACACAGGAAGATGAATGTACTTCGAGAATGAGTTGGTATGCTGTTGTTGCTGTGACGATGCTTCTTTTGTTTTGGAAAATTCTTCAATTGAATTCCACTTGAATAGTCATACATGACTAAAAGCAGACCAGATCCTTTTCTCTATATTTACCCCCTGGTCTTAATATGTAATGCGGGGCAATAACGTACATTATTTGTGTTTATAAACTGTACGGCTGCTTTGCGTGTGTGTGTGTGTGTGTGTGTGTGTGTGTGTGTGTGTGTGTGTGTGTGCGTGCGGGCCTGCAGTCCATTATTCCAGTGACATCTTTGACTTCACATGCTGATGACCCTTCCTTCTGGTCAGAACATTTTAGAGCTGCTCAGGCAGGGATGTAAAAGACTAAGAATGACAGACAACCTCTGAGAAACAAAACCGCAACTGAGTTTATTCTTCCAGTACAAACTTGGTCTTGGAATGACGTTTCTATTATCTAATGTCTTCAATTCCATTTCACCTTCAGGAACAAATCAATACCTCTGTGCAGGAGTAAATCTGTCCTCAGCACAACAGAGACTAACATCATCCAACATTTTTCACATTTTTATTCATGTTTTTTTCTTTCTTCTTTTTACTATAAGCCAGTAGCTAAGTGATTTTTACCTACAAATGTAAACTTGGTCCAATTAGACACATTTATGTCACCGTAGCAGAGTAACTTCCTTTCATAAATACAGAGTGAATGGTTTTGATAGCCAGGTAATGTTGGCTAACAGGATATGAGGTGGTTAGCACTTCCCCTCAATGGCCCTGCTCTCAAGCCTGATGTCTTTTTTCATGGCAGAGACAAACATGAGTTCGACAAAGTGACTCAGAGGGCTGAACTACTAATACACACACGTCTCTTGGAGAGAGCACGCAGGCCGCAAGCACTGAACCTGCAGTCTGCTTTCTTCTTACGTAGTCATACGCATAAAATATCAGAGCTTATTGGTTTACAGTAAATTATGTTCTAAACAATAATCAAACAGTTACATGGCAAGAATACAGCTTTATGTAAGCATACAGCAGTATTTTAAGCACAAGCCTGTGTTCTGTACTCTGTCTCAGCTCAGTGATGCATGAGACTGGAGTTAACCATCTTTTTTTTATGATTGTGATCTTTTGGTCTAATTTGGCAATTATGTGCCAGCAGTAGGGCTGTTGTGCTGGAGACCACTGGAGAGACGAACGTTGAAATGTCACAAAGGTGTACTGGATATTAGCTTTGAAAACTGTGCTTGGACTTGAACACAATTACCTGACAACAGTCAGAGGCTGAATAAATGCATATTTGGACCTCAGTATAATATCATGCACCAGAGAAAAGGACAGCCATTATCTCAGCGGGGCTTTATAGTGGGTTTTTTGCAACGTGTTCATCTGAAGCCATAATTGCATCGGCTGATGTTGATTTGGGATGTTTGACTTTCGTAGCAATTAACATCATCATCTGATCTGACATGTCGGCAGGTTTGTTTGTTTTTTTATCCCGCAGTTAATTGAAAGTGTAACCTGTGTATTCTGACGAGGGAGTTTTAAATATTGGAATACGTTAGGGCGCCTGTCTTGGCGAGCGGCTTTAGGTTTTGGTCTTCCTGATATCACATCTCATTATATTTTCACGATGAGGTGCGAGTCCTCGTACACGACCTCTCCCAGTGGGCCAACTGAAGTGTACAAAGCCATTTCTCCACAGTGGCTGTGGGTGTAGTTAACAACTGACACAAGTGCTAGAAAAAAAGATGTGCTTACACATTAGCGTTAAATGATATACTTAATAATAATAATAACATGTAATTTTTGTATTTTTTTTACAGTATTTCATGGTGTTGTTTTACTTGGTTTTATTACAGTTTTGTTTCTTGTTTGTTTGGATTTTTATCTTTCCTCTGGATTCAGCTCTCACTCTAAATGCATCTCATGAATCTTATTTTGTTGTTGTTTCATATCCACCACTGATGATTCTGGATGCAGACCACTGGCTGTTCACTTCCTGCAGCTAGAGCAGACTTTTGAGTGTTGGGAGTCACTGCTAAACTTTAGATTTCTGTCTGGGTATTGCTGACCTTGACCTCTGACTCTCAGCTCAGTCTGTGTGCTCGCAGCCCTGCAGGCTCATGCTCTTTTATAGTGGATTATTGGGGTGTATTTGTGTATTCATTAACGAGGATTCATCGTTGCGTGAATACAGGTTTTAACAATTCAGCACTGTATTTATGAACCTTCCTGATGCAATACGGAAATTTATCAGATAACTGAGAACTGAACAATCAACTATGAGAAGTATGCTGCTCACCACCACCATTAAATAATTCTTCTCAGTTGCAGTCACATTGTCAAACATCCAGATCACCAAGAACCAGTCAAACACTGAATCGAAACACGTTACATCCACGTACACCCAGACAGAGTTTAGTGACTCAGTTTATCAAGCACACCTGTGTTGGAATGTGATGGAAGTTTCTTAAGATTCTTCAGTAAAGTTCCATCCATCCATCCTTTTTCTACCGCTTATCCTGTTAATAAGGGGTAGCGGGGGGGGGGGGGCTAGAGCCTAGTCATCTTTAAGATGTTCACAAAAAAAGACTAAACTTTCCTCCTCTCTCACATTTTGCAAGTTCATGTCTAAAATGCTGACAAAAACTTTCCTCACCTTCGCCAGGGAGATCCCTGTAGCAGACAGGTGTGCCATCGCAGCATGCTGATGAAACTCTGGCTGCAGACCGTCAATGAGTGGCAGGAATCCACGCCAAAGCTGAAGTAGGTGTGGCGGTTGCAGTCATCCATTCATCCATCCATCTATTTTCTACCATTTATCCTATCAAGGGTCACGGGGGTGGAGCCTATCCCAGCAGCCTTCCCCCTGGACAGGTCACCATTCCATGGCAGGGCCAACACATAGAGACAGACAACCATTGGCTCTCCCAGCCACGCCTACGGTCAGTTTAGAGTCTGGATTAATCTGGTCCCTCTTGATGTCTTTGGACTGTGGAGGAAGCTGGAGTACCAGAGAGAACCCAGCAGGAACAGGGAGAACATGGAGACTCACCCAGAAAGACCCCGTGCTCCAGCCGGGGCTCCACCCACAGCCTTCTTGATGGGGGGCCACAGTGAGGACCACTGCTGCACCGTGCTGCCCTTCAGTAAAGTTATAGCTTAGAATGTATTCATATTTATTGTTTAAAATGTCTTTTGTGGACCAAAAGAAAGGTCTTGCGATGGTGGTTACATTCTGAATTTGTGACTGACATCTTATTCACCCATTCAGAACTTCCATATCACTTAAAGCAGCCAAAGCAATGCTGCTTGATTTGGTAGAAAAGATGATGGCTCGGAGAATTCCTGAGTAAATCCCGCTGTGAGCCAGCTGGATTCATCCACTCAGACAGGGAGTTGCAGTTTAAATATTGTAAAAACAGCAAAGACCCAAGAATGCCTCAAATGATGGCTGTATGTTGAAACAATCCACAGTGATGGCCTGTTTAACCCTTGGGGTTAGAAATTGTGCCAGATGCCCGGACAAACACGGATGAAGTCCTGAGTGAAACACTCATTTACATGACATACTGAAGGAACCTGAAGCTGAATTTGGCCAGGTTTGCTTCTGAGACCCCATTTTGTGTTCCGGATCACAGTTCTTTGCAGCATGTGTTGAAGAACAAAAGAAGGCAATGATGAAAATTATTTTCCAGAGAGACTGAATTCATGCATCTATCAAAATGGCTGAAGAACAGCTTTCACTTACTGCCCCTCTGGGCCCTTTCAACAAAATCTGACCGGATTGGTCAGCTATGTCTGCCAGTGAGCAATGACAGTGACGCCCATTCATAAAGTGCGTGCAGGAAGTGGCACACCTGAATGGCATTCAGACATTTTCCAAGTCGTGACGAACTGCTCTGGTTCTCCTATTATGTCATGATATATTAACAGCAGCTCATCTTTGACATTTCAGACTTTGTCAACGAGCTCAAGAGAGCTGCTCCACTGCGAGATGCCCAAAACCAAGCAGCTGTGCCTCCCTGCATTATTGATGTTTATCTGAATGTGTTGTACATGTTCTGTTGTACCAGTGATACTCATGAAACTGTGGGCATGTGGACACAGGGCTTAAAACACCATACATATGTGTGCACTATGGACCATCATCAGCCTGCACACTTGTGTGCATGTGTGTGTGAGAGAGAGAGAGAGAGAGAGAGAGAGAGAGAGATGGATGGATGAATGGTATAAGCTCCAACTGTCTGAGCTCACAGCTCTGGTCCTTTCCAGTATAAACCTGTCAGTCAAAGGATTCCCCCAGTCCTTCCTCCAGTTCAGCTCAGACACCTCTCCACTCACATCTCGTACCCTCATGAGAGCTTCTCCTTAGATTATTTATTTGGGTTTGAAATGAAAATGAAGTCAACTCGTGTGTGCAGAGAAGCGGGGGTGCAGATGTATTTTCTTCATGGCTCATTTAAATCTATGCCTTACAGAATAAGCAAATATAAGTAGCTTGTTTTCACTGTTGTGGTCATCCGAATGTGCTTCGAAATCTGCTGGCAATGGAATTCATAGCCAGATGCATTTATTTTAATAGCTCCAAACTTTAAAACTGGAAAAAAAAAAACTGTTTGTCTAAAACCAGGCTGTGAGGGATCGGCCCTCTGACGACCAAACCACACTGAAAAGTGTCTTAACCCCACTCATGATGATTGAACCAAGAACAAACACTCCATGAGCCGCCTGGTCCGAGTCTCACTGGTTGAAAAGAGCAAGATTAATGATGGCTGCACTTAACAACAACAACAGAACAGCTTTTGTTGATTGGTTTGATGTTTTCCAGTTCAATAATTGCTCAAACTGAAACCCTGATATAAAAAAAATAGACTAAAGGATTAAAAAAAAGCTACTTCATAAACAGGTTGTAATGTCCATCCATTCATGTGGTCATCACTCTGTGAGCAGTCACTCTGTCCTCCTTCGGCTGTTGACTTGGCAGTCAGGAGTGTGGACACACAACCCATGGTTCCACCTATCAGACAACACTGCACCATCTGTCTTACGAACCATAGTGCGTAGGTCCAATAATCCCTTCCCTGGAAACACAGATGTAACTCATTACGTTAAATATGGGCCTGCTTCAGGTGGCCACACGCTGGACCATAATGAGCTTGATCACTCACACCTGTGTTCACCCCTGGACGACATTTCCAACCAGACGCTTTGAAAAAGGCCTATTGGCAGAAAAGTGGCCAATATGGCAGCGCTGAAATCTTGGCTTGAAAATGACAAAAAACAAAAACAAAATCCCACTGTCAATGGTGTGAACTTAATTTAGTTCAATGTATGTTGGCGCTCGGACACGTTTCAAGCTAATTTCATTTTAATAAACAATGAGACATTACATGACATGAATACACTTCATGTTCACACTCTTAGTCCTTACCTGTAAGGATCAATTCAAAGGCTCTAAACATCTCAAAGTGTGACACCTAAAATTGTTCTGACCCTCAGCCAGGAGGTACCAGTCTCAGGAGGGGTCACAAAATATGAGGTTACACAACAGCATAAAGACTGGAGGAAAATGCTAAACTGGCTCTGTCTGCCACAGCACCTGTAAAGCTCATTATTTCTAAACCTTAATAGTTCTTTGAAAAAGTTAAGAGTAAAGCATCCAGGAAGTCCCTTGATTGGACCAAGATGTCTCTGGCTGTGACCAGAAGCTAAGCTAACGGAAACGCCATTTAGCTGTCGGTTTAGATTGTTTTTTTGCCATCTAAGTGGGAAACAGCACATTTTCAAACATATCCATCTCAGAAACTAAGCATATCAGTGATGCTGATTCATACACACGTTAAAAGCTGTCACTTTCACAGAAACTGCCTGTGCTGGACAATCACTTGGTTCAATACCTGCAGAGAAGTACTGGAAGGCTGGCTGTCACCCATTGCCCACTCTCTCAGATATCCTGTTGGACCAACAATGGGTCATGGGACCCCGTAAGATGAAAAATGCCACTTTTCAGAGTGGACATTTTCCTTCTGTATTCTGGTGATAGGAGTGAATTAGGGAGGTTGTGTGCACTGTACCATTTAAAGGTGCATGTCAATCAATCAGAGTCCAGCAATGTGTAGTCTTCTTTGTTTGTGATAATAAAAGAGAGGAGAGGAGGAGGAATATTGGTGGGACGCTGTTATTTAGCTCTGTGTCTCAGCTTTGCATCAAAGCAGGACAAGCAAATGCAAATATTTTTTGCTGGATTCTTGAGTCAGCACATGATGTAACAGCTGCAGGTGTAACCCTGTTCTTGCTTCCTGTAGTAATCACCTCCTCTCACGCGCCCTTCAAAACTGGCGCCAAACTCCAAGACAAGTCAGACTCGGCAGAAATATTCTAATTAAAACTGCTGGTCTTCTTCGGGAAGTTTCTACATGCACGCGGTCTAATACGGTCTGCACTGAGCAGCATTGAGGTCTTTCGTGGACTTGATCAGATCGTTGAGTATTCCTGACTTGTATTCTGTCTAATAATCCGATAACATTTAAGTCTTTTAAAGTTTGAAGTAAAAACAAGCCCTCTGCAGACTTTTGGTTGAGCGTGGAGGGCACCATTTCATAATTAAATGTCATGTATGTCAAGACAGAGGACATGGGCAGAAATAATGAAGCCGGGAATCAATCATTTACACGGCTTAATGTTTATGTTTTGTCAGTTTATGAAGGTTCATATCTGCAAATGATTGGCAATTCAATCAGAATGGGTTTTATACCATTTGGGCATTGAAACCAATAATAATCAGAATATCAGGGTCTGTGTAAAGCCACTGAGTGTGTGAGCCCTGACTGTGGGGATATGCCATTAAAATACTTGAGAGGGAGGGTCACTAGTAACACACCACTTTAATGCACAAGCAGTTGGAGAGTTTAGTTGGACGTATTCATTCTGGCCTGGTAGTTCATAGCCTGATGATAGGCCAGTAATAGCCTGCTGCAGGTGTGTTGCCACAGACGCTGACCTGGTGATAGCACAAGCACAGCTCTGCCCCCGTCTTCTAAAGACTCATATGCTCCCTTTTTCTCTTTAACTTAACAACTTTGTGTGTCCTTGTCTGTGTCTCCCTAATTTCTTCTTTATCCTGAGGTCCACTCTTGCAACAAGTTTATATTTTTTCTGCATTTTCTCCTTCCAGAGCAGGTAATTACAGTCTAAAAATTCAAAGGAAACAGCAGGATCCCCTGTGTGCCTATACAATAAAACAAGGTCCCTGTATCTTATTAAAGTGAAAGTGTTTTGTGGAATCTTTCTATCACAGCTGTTTCTGAATAAATTGCTCCATTGGATTGCCTCATTATTAGTTTCAATTGTTACTTTTATCAGATCTTGTTACAAAATGATAAAAGATAGGAGCAATAATATTCACAATCTTAGCTTCAAAACCGCATCGGTTTGTAGGCCCAATTCACACAAATAGAGTCATGAAACAGATAACGAGACTTTTGTTATTTCCTTAAATATATTTTTTCTCTGTCAACAAAGTATGATGACTCATTTTGTGTTTCATTACCCAGAATGTCCAGTTGAGATAAGTCAGGGCCCTTCAGCTAAAGTATTACACACTGAGTCCCCCGTGCTTCGGGTATGTACGAGGTGTGTCTGTCTCTTATGTCTGTGTCGCGGGGTGTATTCAGCGTTGTGTCTGATCAATGCGGACAGGACAGCCAGTTGGGATGAGCAGTGGACACATTTATTCCTGGGTGAGAACAGCAGAGCAAGACAGTCTGCAACAGGGTGTCTTCGTACAAGTCACCGCCCCTGTTCAACCACCAAAAGTCTGCTCTCAATACGTGACCACACTGCAACGCGAGGTATGGGGAAACTTTTGGCCTGCCAACAAGCTAAGTTACATACTACAAAAATAATAAACATTCCCAAATGCACAAAATTACATGTGTACAATATAATTCACTTTTTCAAACGTTCTTATAAGCAACAGCAGTACAAGAAAAATCCTATGACTTCGACAATTTAAATAAATGAACGGAGCAAAACTTCGTACCTTCTCCCATCAGATCTGGAGAACAAGAGACCGTTCACTTTCCCGTGACGCTGGTTGTGCATCAGTGGGAGAGTCCGTCACACTTATTTCTCTATTAAAAGCATACAAAATACACCAAACCCGAATGTTGAATTCAATATGCTTCAAGATGAAAGAAATAATTAATCATAACATTTGTAAAACAACAAAAACTTGAATAAAATTTAGAAAATGTGGAAGGGCTGCACGGTGGTGCAGTGGTCAGCACTGTGGCCTCACAGCAAGAAGGTTGCGGGTTCGAGTCCTGGCTCGGGTGCGGGATCTTTCTGTGTGAGTTTGCATGTTCTCCCTGTTCCTGTGTGGGTTCTCTCTGGTACTCCAGCTTCCTCCCACCGTCCAAAGACATGTAAATGGGGACGAGGCTGATTGATACTCTAAATTGACTGTAGGTATGACTGTGAGTGTGAATGGTTGTCTGTCTCTATGTGTTGGCCCTGCGATGGACTGGCGACCTGTCCAGGGTGAACCCTGCCTCTCGCCTGAAGGCTGCTGGGATAGGCTCCAGCCCCCCCGTGACCCTTACTTGTAAGGAATAAGCGGAAGATGACGATGGATGGAAAATGCGGAAGTAATCTACACTCTCCGCAGTGGACTTTACCGCCTTCCAAAATAAAAGCTCTTATAAAAATGAAGTACAAAAATAAAATGAAAAGAAACCATAATAATAATATAGTGGAACAGCATCCCCATGCTACATCTGCTCCTACATGTCACCCCGCCAAACGTTCAGCTCTCTGTCAGTGTTGGTTGATCTGCCAGACGATACATTAACTCTGGGTGTGATGGGTACTTCTTGAGGTTTTGCGTGCAGCTATGGGCCATCATCAGCCTGCAGTGTCTTTAAACAGCAGCGACTGTGAGCTTGATATACCTTTGAAGAAAAAAAGAGCTGGTATGTCAGATATTGAAGCTGGTAAGTCAGATATTTTTATCTTGCAAATTTGCGAATAGATTTAATGTTATTTGTTTCTCTGCTTTCCTCCATGTTAGCGTCTTGAGAATTGTGCGTGATCAGGACCGTTGAGCTGGTGATGGAAAATAAAACT
This sequence comes from Aulostomus chinensis, assembly GCF_037954235.1. Classification (NCBI taxonomy): domain Eukaryota; kingdom Metazoa; phylum Chordata; class Actinopteri; order Syngnathiformes; family Aulostomidae; genus Aulostomus; species Aulostomus chinensis. Next base: position 4,969,464 of record NC_141332.1, on the reverse strand, counting down.
CCTAATCAGCCAATTGCATTGCCATCATGAAAACGCTGCAAGATGTGAAGACGGGTGTAGCGCGTCAATAAATCACACATGCAGCTCTGGTGAGTGTACACACTACACTTGCCACTCCTCAATACAGGTGTCGCCACCTAGTGACGCTTCAAGGAACAGTGATAATTAACGTGATAGTGCCACCATTCTACATCCCCCTTCTTCTAGATGAAGTAACTATACTCCACACAACATATATGTAACCTGAACTATAGGTAAGTAATAGATCAGGACTAAAACACATAAGAAATTATCTGACCCGGCTGCCTATCTCAGAACAAAAGAAAACACCTAACGAAGATGTTAAGGGCAGTAAGAGCAAATAAGACTAGTTCAGTTAACAAATAAACACATGGATAGCATTTCCATATTTTGATGCAAGTTTTTTTTAGTTTTTTTTTTTTACCTTACTCTAGGTACTGACATAGTCCCCATAGCGCTGGTTGGGCTGGCTGACTCTGCCTGCCTGTGTCACCACCAACTGTCTGTCAACTGGGCCAGCAGTATTGACCACTGGTGTGATAGGAGGTGGTGGTGGTGGTGCGGGTGTAGTTGGAGGTGGAGGTGGAGGTGGTGCTTTGCTGTCATCCTCCCCATCAGGTGCCGGAGTGGTGGTGGTCAGCGGCACGTCCTCCTCAGAGCTTGCCGGTGGGTCTTCATCTACCCGGAGGAGATGTCGCCTGTTCCTGATATAACTCTTTTCTTGTGATGCTATCACGTAGCTATTAGGCTGCTGGGCTGGGCCTTCCACTCTTGCCACGTGATCAAAACCATGTGCAGTCTGCACTCTGACTGTTTGACCTGGTTTTAGTGCAGGGAGACGGTGAGCATTGCGGTCATGATACACTTTCCCCCTTGTTCTGTGTTTGGTGATGGCAGCAGCCACGTTGACTTGGATGGTGGGTCTGAGCATGTCTGTGGTGGCTGGCAGGAAGGTCCTGGTCCGCCTAGACATCAGGCGTTGAGCATAAGAGGGGAGTCCATCATGGGGAATGTTGCGAGTGTGCAGAAGGGCTACTTGAATGTCCGTGCCATCACGGTGGCACTTCTCCAGCAGGTGCTTGGCGGATCTCACTGCACGCTCAGCAAGGCCTTTAGATTGTGGATAGTAGGGACTGCTGCGGATGTGTTTAAAGTCCCATGCTTCTGAAAAGTTTGCAAAGTCCCTCCCCGAGAACTGAGTCCCATTGTCAGTCATGAGGGTGTGGGGCACACCAAGTGTTGCAAAGTGGCGCTTCAGCTTCGCAATGACAGTGTTGCTGGTCATGTTGGGGAGGTAATCCAGCTCGAACCACCCCGAGTACGAGTCCACTAGGACTAAATGCATTTTGCCACGCCACTCAAATATATCAGCTGCGGTGAATGACCATGGCAGTTCAGGAATGTCATGGAGTAGCATTGGTTCCTTTGCGTGGTGAGCTGTCAAAGCGTTGCATGCAGCACACTGAGACACTTCTCTTTCGATGTCGGAGTACATTGAAGGCCAGTACATAGTCTCTCGAGCTCTGCGTTTGGTGGCTTCAATTCCGGGATGGCCTTGGTGTAGCTGGCCAGTGTAAAACTTTTGCAGTGCTGCAGGTATCACTAGCCTTTGCCCCCGTAGGAGCAATCCTCCAATGTCAACTCTTCCTTCATGGAGAAGAATGGTCGCAGCAGCTGTGGCAGCTCCTTGGAGGTGCTGGGCCAGCCGCGTACGATGACCTCAGAGAGCTGTTGGCCACTGATGTCACTCTTGACTGCATCTCGTAATTCATCTGTGCGACGTGAAGATAGAACCTGGACAGTCATCACCTCTAGTAAGTCATCAGTAAGCGGGGGCTCAGACTCGGGTAAGTGTGCACGTGACAATGCGTCTGCCACATACAGCTCTTTGCCTCGCTTGTACATCTCATCCAGGTCATAGCGTTGCAATTTTAGCATCATCCCCTGCAGGCGTGGTGATGCGGTGTGCAGTGGTTTTCTCAGAATGGTTACAAGGGGCTGGTGATCTGTTTCAGCAGTAACGGGGCGGCCATAGATGAAGTCATGAAATGTTTTAGCTGCAACCCCAGAGCGAACATTTCCTTTTCAATCTGAGCATACCTGGACTCAGTTGTTGTGAGGGCACGTGATGCGAATGCCACTGGCCGCCCTTGTTGGAGGCACACTGCCCCAAGACCATGTTGGGAGGCGTCTGCTGATATGACCACTGGCTTTGAGGTGTCAAAGAACTGCAGCACAGGCGGATTGGTCAGCGCCTGTTTCAGTTTGCTGAACGCCGTATCATGGGCGTCATGCCAATGCCACTCCCATCACGTCACTGTACTGGGGAATTAATTTGGATCGATAGTTGGTCATGCCCAGAAACTGCTGTAGTGTCTGTTTGTCCTGTGGCTTCTCCATCTCGCAGACAGCTTTGACCTTTTCAGGATCTGGCTTGACCCCATCAGCAGTTAACAGGTGGCCAACGTACTGCACAGCGTTGACCCTGAATTTGCATTTCTCAGGATTGAGCTTCAGGTTGATGGCACGAATCCTGTTCCATTATCTGTGTCAGGCGTTCATCGTGTTCTTGTAATGTGCGTCCCCAGATCAGGATGTCATCGACCACAATCTCGCACGGTTGTGCGGCAAATAGCTGTTCCATCACTTTCTGGAAGACCTCGCTGCCTGTGCATATGCCGTATGGCATTCTCAGGAACCTATATCGGCCATGAGGTGACATGAATGTTGTGAGCTTGGAGGAGGCGTGGTCAAGGGGTATTTGCCAAATATTTTGGCCCCAGGCATGTCTGCAATGATTTGCTCGATGGATTTGAGAGGATGGTCTGAGGAGGGCCTGGTTCAGATGCACTGGGTCAATGCAAATCCGCACTGTTCCGTCTTTTTTCTTTGCTGCAACCATGGCAGACACCTTTTCTGTTGCTTCATTTTCTGGTGTAATGACACCGAGGGCAGTCATTCGATCCAGCTCCGCCTTGACCTTATCTTTCATGGCGAAGGGGATCCTGCGTGGAGCACATATTGTGGGGGCAACAGTGTCATCCAGTCTCATGTGATACACCACAGGCAGTTTGTCTATGCCACTGGTGTCAAACAGGTCTTGGTATTCCAGTCTTTCTGGAGCCTCTTGTTGCAGCGTGTGGACGTCCGGTCCAAGCTGTATGAGACCCAGAGCAACACTGTCTTGCAACCCCAGTATGGGTTTCACATCCTTATTGACCACGTGAATCTTGAACTGTCCCTGTGTACACTGCAGTGTCACAGTGCCATCTGTTTTGATTGTCTCACCTCCATAAGCCACGAGATTGACCTTTTCATTTGGATCCACACGCACTGTGTGGTCCACAGCATGTAGCATTTTCCTGGGCAGCACATTACATTTGGCGCCAGTGTCCACTTTGACCCTCAGGTGTCCATTTCCATTTTTCATTGCCAGCGTGGCGAAGATTTCCCCCTTCTGTGCGCTTGTGAGTATTGTGTCACAGTAAAAAGTATCAACCACCTGATTGTCTGGCTCAGTGGTCAGTTCATTTACTCTACCAGTTGCTCTTCGCCTGTGCTGAGTGGGGGCTGTGTGACGGGCCATGGCCTGCACTGGTGCAGAGCGACAACACTTAGCAAAGTGGTTCAGTTTTCCACAGTTATTGCATATCTTATTCAGAGCATAGCATTTACTGCGGTCAGGTGAGTGTTGGCCATTACAATTGCCACAGCGAACCTTCTGAATTGAGCACACATCAGTTTCCTTTAGGAGTTCTTTTGAGCTTTTTTCGGATTGTTCATGAAGCAAGCACATGCTAATGGCCAATTCAAGGGTGAGCTTCTCTTCACGTAACAGTTGTTTGCGAAGGGTATCGTTTTGTATCCCACAGACGATGCGGTCCCTTATCAAGTCATCATGGAGCGCGCCGAATTCGCATTTCTTTGCCAGTATTTTTAAAGTGGAGACATATGCCTGTATTGACTCATCAGTTCCCTGACCAGCAGTGTTAAAAGCATGTCTGTCCATAATTATGTCTTTCGCTGGTAAGCATAACTCATGAAACTTTTTCAGTAGAATGTCAGGCTCTTCGTGGCTTTCCCCGTCTTCATACACAAAGGATTCCGACTTGTCCACAGCCTCCGGTCCGGCTAAGTTCAGTAGCGTGTTGGCTTGAACTTTCTTGGACTTATCCGACAGTCCTGCGTTGCAGTAGATTGTCCATTCCTTCTCAAATCTGCGCCAGTTGTCGGCAATATTCTCATCAAACACTAGTGGATCTATACGACGGAGTCCTTGAGCCATAATCATCCCACTTCTGACACCATGTAGCGTGTCAATAAATCACACATGTAGCTCCGGTGAGTGTACACACTAAACTGGCTTTATTAACCTTGCCACTCCTCAATACAGGTGTCGCCACCTAGTGACGCTTCAAGGAACAGTGATAATTAACGTGATAGTGCCACCATTCTACAACGGGTGAAACTGTTGTTCCACCTGGGCGTTGTGTTGAATGCTATTGCTGAGCCTGCTGTATTGTGAGTGTTCATCATTTAAACAGTCAGCTCACATTTTCTAAAATGTACTCTTGGGATTACTCATCGTCTTTCTCTCCTTGTCCCTCATCTTTTTTCGCTCCATGAATCTTTCCTAATTTCTACTTGTCTTGCCAACGTCTGTCCTGACTTTCTCCTCAGCTCACCCAGACTTATTATACCAACGTGTCGAAAGCATGCAGGGGGACATGTCTGGGTTTATGAATAAACCATGAAGCATGTGTCCTAGAAGCATGGTGCACTTTCTTCATCTTTATATCTGTCCCTCTGTTCCTCATGTGTTCTTTCCCATCTCTCAACATTGCTCACTCTCTTCCTCTCATTCTCTCACTCTATTTTCTTGTTCCAGCGTCTCCTTTTCCTTTTACCCCATCCCACATCTCTCCCTCCTGACTTCAGATGAGTTCATTGCCTCCCCAAGAGACACACCACCCACAGTTCTTTTCAATTGAACTCAGAAGCCTCAGAACTTCAGTGTTAAGATTCAATTAGTTCTGACCCGAGCAAGGGGTGTGTACACCATCATAATATCATTATATCAGAGGAAGGGGAGGATACCATCACGGCAGATGAGACAAATCAGATCCTGAATGTAATCATCTTAATGCCCCCCAGCAAAGATTATGGAACAGGATAGAGGGTTATGGAAATGGAGAGGAAGGTTGATTGAGATTTCAGTAAATTAATTGGGCCCCAGGAGAGGGCTGGGCCAAGGAGATGCATTAGTTTGCAGGCTCAGAGAGCGATGGGCTATTGGGTTCGGACAGAGTGAGGGGTCGGTGCACCAACAAAAAAAGACAGAAACTTAGAAAGGGAGAAAGATTGGCTGAGAAGAGTGCGTGTTGGGTACAGATGAGATGGAGAGACAGGAATGCGGGCAGGGTGAGGGGTGTGTTCGGGTACAAAGCACAGACGGAGAGGATTTGAAGGAGGCTGCATCCATGTATAAATAAAACAGAGCAAGACACAGAAGGGCATGCTAGGTTGGGGAATGTTTTGCCCTACAAAGCAACCACAGACAGAAAGAAGAGATACACACAAAGTATTTGAATTTGAAATGACCTTAATTATAAAACACTGCTTTAAAAAAAACAGTGCACCCTCCTTATCCACGCTCCAGAGCACAGCACTTTCCAGAGTTGGAAAAAGTAAAAATGGCTGCATCGGGATAGAGAAGTTACTACAGGGAAAAGAGAAGGAGATGCAGACAGAGGGGGACAGAGAAGGGGGGTTAAGATCAAACTAAACTGTTGGAGGTGAGACGGAATTAGTTGTGGCCTTTGTGTAAATGCCAAGCTCTCACTTCCCGGTAATGACCCCTGAATCACCAACAAGTCAGTCCCAAGTATGATGAACATCCTGCTTACTCTATAATCCGCAGGCAGGTTAGCCTGAGGCTTTGGCTCCCGAACACAACGAGACCCAAAGGTGGTGAAGTCAGAGGATTAAAATCCCATGATAACGTTGTCCTAGAGAATGTAGGACATGGTTCATCACTAAAGCTCCTGCAGCTCCCTGGATGCTGCACTGACAGGAGATGGTGCTGGATCTCATTTGGCAATGGAATTCATTTACTGACTGATTTTACAAATCATTCAGAATTAAAAAAAAAAAAAAAGAACTTTTAACGGTAAAGTCAGCATTGCTGATCAGTGTGAACACTAGCTTGGGTATCTGTAAAAGAATAACATTTTCAGATGCATGTAATGATATTTGTTATAAAAATATCTCAATTTAGCATCAGGTATTAGCCAGAATGTGAGGTGTCTACACAAGGCGACACAGATGCTGCTGGTGAAGAGGTATGGAGATTTTTAATGTATTAACTCCATGATAACCCCTCCCATTAAATGCTGGTTTTATCATCCTCAGTGAAAAATGACGGCTGGTGATCAGAGCAACAAGCTGTTACAGGAGAGCGTCAGTAGAGTGTCGCCCTGGTAGCTCAGTAGTGTAGTTCTGCATCCTGGTCTCAGTAAACGGAGTGTGACGAACGGTACTTTTCACATGTAGATCATGCAGTTTGTACATCACAGCGAGCAGGAAACAGTTTTCACCGCCCTTCTGGCGATTTGGGCAGACGTCAGGAAACTCAGTGGTTTTAGTGACAAAATTAGTTGTAGTTACTGAGATCTTGTGACTTTTTCAGATAGTTGCACCTTTTTTTTCTCTTCAATGTCACAACAAATATCATACCTTGGATTTTATACTGTGGTAATCACATCACAAGATTTTGATATTGTTACATCCCGATTGTTTATTGACATCTCCTTGATTCTTCTTCTCTCCCTGCAGCCTCGTCAGCACTTAGAGACACAGAAACACACATTCAGCAGCGGGGAAACGCAGGAGCATTAAAATCTACATGGGTGTGTGTTTGTGCAGTTCAATGATACCATGTGGCGCCCTGCACATTTAAAAACGCAGCGGCAAAGCATATGTTCTCTCTCTGGGAGGCATTTGCAATAATAAAAAAACCAGTTATATACGCACAGTTTCAGTTTTCACCTACGGCTCTAAAGATGCCGTCAGCTTTCTTCATGTCTTTTAACAGTGTTTTAAACACATCTGTAGGAGGAGGTTCAACCCTGCAAATGTTCCAAGTGTCTGAACGTTTTTAATAGCAGAGGTCACACTTCTTTTTATATTGTTGTCATTTATAACTGCGTTCACTTCAGCCAGCAAGCAGCCTCTCACACTTTCAGAGACTGTAAATGGATTTTTCTTCTTTGCAAATATCAGGGACTCGTGAGGGAAGCTGCTGTAGCTCTCTCCTGGCTTGTGCATGACCGCACTCTAAGAGTGCAGCTCGGGCGGTGAGGTGCAGTCACACCCTCTTCTGAGATCAGTAGGAAAGTTTGGAGAGGAAGTCTGGTGTTTGTCAAAGTGGTATCACTAATCTTTAAATACTGCACCTCACTCTCAGATGAAACTGGTGCGTTTGGCTTTTGGGTTTGGCAACAAAATAAAGAGTCCAGGTGGGGTTTTCGTGTCAATTTTCCCATGTGTCTGGGTTAAGAGAGACATGTTACCGTTACGACTCCTAGGCAAACTCATCAACACGCCCTGGGGTGAATGCTGCATTCACGGTCTGTAGTACTTTCGGAATTTCTGAAGGCCCACAAAATGTGCTTTATTGTTTTTTTTCTGTTTCTTACAGGACCATGGCCTGGGCCACTCAGATGTTGTTTCAGGACCGCATGTGGCCCACAGGCCGCCATTGAGAAGGTCGACTGTAAACACGACAGACTCGTCCATGACATCACCTTCTTTGCTGAAGCATTACGGTGTTATATTGCTGGAATCCCTTGTCGGGATCATGTGGCGGGGGAAGCTTCCTCCTGGAATGTTGTGACGCTTGCTGTCAATCACCTGATCAGCCATTATTTTCTGAGGTCACAGCCTGGTTAGCCTAATCTTGAGCACCTGGGCTTGGCACTTTCAGAGTCCAGAAACCCCTGCGCCAAGGAGGGCCTGCTCTTCCTCCCCTGCTCTCAACAGCGCCACATCATCATATTTCGTTCAGTTGTTTTTAATTCTGTCACGCCGTACTGAGGTACACCAATCACATCAACCACTGCTGATGTCACTCACCGACAGCCACAACCCACTTGTAAAGTGCCGGTCAACTTAGGTACAGTAAATCATGCTGATTATTGTCAGTTTGCATCCTCACCTGTTTTGAATGGCTTCCCACTAGATCACATTGATCTCTTTGTCATCTGATTTGTAATTGGGGCAAAAACGTTTTGGTCAGATTGCTGGAAGAAGCGACGTACGAGTTGACTTGGAGTGTATAGGTGGATTTCCAGCTTGTATTTGTATTCGATAAACAAGGGAATGACAAATGAGTAAAACAACCTGGGAAATGAAATGCTGGAACACCATTACACAATTAAATCAAAGCTGCTGCACAGCAACACGACCGGGCATTTAGAGGCTGAAGCAGGAGGGAGCAGGGAGAAGACAAATGCCTCTCGGGTCCAAGGGTGGGGCGGCTGGGACCAGCTGAGCTAAACACCTCCCTCATCCATCTACAAGTGGGCCAGTCCATCTCCTCAAACAAACCAGTACTGGAACAGCTGTGTGGAAGTGGGCGGGGTGACGAGGGATTGTGGGTATTGGAGTTAAATTGGACATGTTGCACTCAACAGCAGATTCAAAAATATTGTCAGAACCTGGGTTTTTAAGAGGATTTGTGTTCATATCTAGACAGCAGGGAGAGGCTGCAGTTGACTCTCACAGACGGGTTTCTCTAGAAGAGACAAATGGATGTTCAAATGTGCTCTGTCTTCCTGCAATAGCTAACGCAGTTCATCCATCGACAAGTGAGAAAAAGACAGAAAGAAAAGAAAAAGCCTTAACATTTATTTTAGGTGTTGCTTCAAACTAAGATAAAATTCTGAAATGCCCAACAATAAATCTACAACTTTTTTTTCGTCCTTACTTTCACTGTCATGGAAGATTTATTTGGAATCATGTGCTGTAGCTGTTTACAGTACTGTTTACAAAAACACATTTGAATGCACTGTGTACTCAATTTTGAATAAATCAGAAATCTGGCTGGATGGTTTGTGGCGGCTAATCTTCATATTCAGCTGAGGAAGGTTGGTGTCAACTGAGTTAAAAGTGAATAAAGGTGCTTGGTGCGTGGTTGTGTTAGTTTGGTTTATTTTCATGCATGGAAACATGGATTTCCTCTAAAGAAAAAGGAGCTGAAGAAGACGAACAGCAAATACAACAGAAAATATATGTTTAATTGTATTATTTACTTGAATCGACATTGGTTACATCAGTACAACTGATTTCTACTTTTTTGAATGACCACTGAAACAAACCCCTAACCACATTCCTAAGTCCTGTTTGGTATCAGGTGTTCATCTCCATAAATGGGAATGAACATCACCAGCCAATGTAGTGGCAGCAATAATGACGTGTGCTCTAAATGTATTGATTTATAGCAGACGCGGTTGTCATAGCAAAATGAGCCGCCCATGGTAAACTCAGACAATGTTGCGTGATATTCCCACCTCATAGTAATGATTCTCCACGTCGCTGCTGAATTACTTTGAATTGCACTTCCCGTCCTGCATCAAAATCAGCGTGCCATCTCTGGCCGTGCTTCCAGAAGCTTTCACATGCAGGCACTGAGCACATCTGTCCTGGGGCGCTGCATGAACAGCGTGACTCTATCTCTTCTGACTCTTTCTTTGAGGTGTGCCAAAAACCATAAAACCCAATATGACATCCTTGATAACTCCTGCGATGTCATCTTTCACTTGTACTCTGGCTGTTTGTGCAGTCCCTCTTCACCACCCTTGGATTTGGAATGACTTTTTTGTTCTTGCACACTCCAGCATGTAACAATGGACTGAATTCACACCAGGCGTCTGCGGATAGACTGGAACTGTGACTATTTCAATGTTATCCCCTCTGTATTTCTCGCCTGCTTTCGTTGAATGTGGAAAGTGGAATGAAGCACAGCTTTCAGTTATTTTCCACATTTTTGCATTAGTGGAATGGCAGCAGTGGCCACTTTCACAGGATATTCAAGAGTTATGACAAAGTGCAGCCCCAGTGAATGTGACACAATCAAGAAGTGCCGAGGGAACACATCAAGTCACACAACAGCCATTTTCACTGGAGCACTCAGGGCTTCCGCCGCTGCCAGCAGGACTTCCTGACCGGCTCCGGGCTGTTTTATTTTCTTTAACACATTTCAACAAATGTTTTAAGTACCAGACAAGATAAATCTAGACTGGAGCGCCTCAAACTCAAACAGCTGTCTGCAGGGGGGTGCCCTGTTCTGAATTTTATTTCTTTATTTTAGGTTTTATTCTAATAAACCCTAAAAGCTCTGAAAGTCACATAGCAAAAATATTTTCATATTTAATATTGTGTATCATTATTTCACCAAATAAGTGTCTCAAGAACTTTTAAGACGTAATGTTACACTCACTATCTGGAGAGATTTTCTCACATTTGACTATAATCTGTATTGAGTCATATTCATCTTGTCTTGTAAATAGTATTCCCACTTTAGGGAAATGTTTGAGAGTCTGACAGTGCAAATCAAGCACACGAACACTAAATCAAATAGAGTGCAGTGCTGGACTATATTTCTCCTGCTCCAGCACTTAACCCTTACCTGATTAAGGGCAGCGGCTCGATAATGGTGACCAGCCTGGAAAGGTTGGTTCTGACAGTTTCATGTTGTAAATACAATAAAAGAATGAATACATTTTTTTTTGGGGGGGGGGGGGGTTTGGCGTAACACTGTCAGTAGTTTATTATGAGAGAATTGGCTCCTGGCAAAGATTAGGGATGAGTATCGTTAAGATTTCACCAGTAAAGTTGAAGTTGAGTATAGCGCAGCGGTGAGACTGACCCGGGTTCACGCTTGCGTTCCCCCTCTGGTCCGGCCTCTCCTCCTTCCTCTGGCCTCCCTCTGCATCCTATTCATCCAATCACTGCTCCGGCCCTGTATTATGTCTCTTCCCATTCAGAAGTGGTTCCGCTCCAGCCTGAATCGAACAGTCGGCACCAAAACCCTCATCTAAATAAATCATGTTATTGCGTTGTGTTGAGTGTCTTTGAGTTGAACTATTGATGCATTTTTACTGGCACTTTATGTTGTTTTTTGAATGGAACAAAAAAAAAAAAAACTAGAATTAAAATATAATACATCCATATATAATAAAGATTGCTGCAATGGGGCACCAACAGTACGGCGGCCAACACTTCAACATGAGCTAAAAACAAAATAGAACACTTCTAGTTCAGTGCGACTATGAGTGAGTTCAGTGGGATGCACCAGCTGGTCACTCTCTCTCATGCCGTGATCAGGAAGTCCTGTGGTGGTGGAGACACCCGATGCAATCAAGACAGGTAAAAATAATACTTTCTAAATTAAATATTAGCAAATCAGCTGTAAACTCCACGCGGAAGCTGACATATGGACAACGCTGGAGTTGCTGTTACCTCCTGTGTCTACAGGGGTCATTTTCAATATTTTTGTTGGGTGCAAAGAGAGAAAGTGGCCTGTTTGCAGCAGCTGCATGTGTGGAGTGTGGAGGGGGGGGGGGTGTTGTGGGGGGTGTTGGTGAACATTACAGGGCGACACATTCATTTCGGTCTGAGCCAATGTTTGTTCAACATCCACTAGAAGTCCCAGTTTGAGCTATCATGGAAAAATACTAGTTCAAGTCCTGAGTGTGTTTTTGATAGCATCACAGCGTCTCCTCAGACGACTGGCGTGGGAATGTATGGACCCTGTTTACACCTACCCAGGGTTTGACCCAGCTCAAGCAACACATCCAGGCAGTGCTGACCCCAGTTTTACGCCTTAAACGTCAATATGTATTTTTCCTAAACCTGTGTGTTTGGAGACAATTGTAAATGTGTGTATTCTGTGATTAAATAGGATTCTGCCCTTCATACAACACAACTCCAAAATATTTTTTCAAACTCGTGCAAAGTCAGAGTGTCTATTGAAACGATTATTGCGGCAGCGCTCATTTCAGTATGGCTTCACACCTCCAGAAAAAGTGTTTTCCCCCGATACAAAACAAAATCTGCCGCTTGTTTTTCAGTTCCTCCGAATGTCATCGTTAGCACTCACTTTATATAAATATGGCTTCTTGTGTGCCCTCTTTCCAGTCAGCACAAATCCATTATTTTCAAGCTATTGATCACATTCCTCCCACACAACACAAGTGGTACTGAGGGAATGACTCAGTGAGAAGCGCCACATGGATGAAGTGGAATATAATGGCGTCTATTGTAGAGGGGCCCCGTGGAAGTTCTCCTTTGTGAGTCATAGCATGTCCATGATGTTATGAAATCACCCCTCCATCCTATCATGGATTAAAGACTTCAGATTTTCTAGCTTTGATGTTCATGTTCATGAATATTGATTGACTAAGATCAGAGAAGTGGCAAGAGTATATGTGCTGTTTTGAGAAGGATTTTCTCCTTAAGATCATTTTGAAAGCTTTGGCACAGTCCTGACAGTAGCAATATTCCATATAGACACTGATTACCATAATTAATGTCTAGCTTTGAATCAGATGATATTCTTTGTGAATGAAGAATGATTTATTGATGTCACGGGTGATGTTCTCACTCTAAAAATAGATTATTTTCAATTCATTCATGCAGTTATGATGAAACTATTTATATCTTACAAATCAGCATTTCTGCCAAAACAATCAAATACACCGAACGTGATTAAAAATGGAAAATTCCATATCCAAATCACATTGAACCTAAATGAATTTTCACTAGTAATCCACGGCATGTCAGTGAAAATAGCAACTATCTAATTAAGCTATGATGTAGAATATTCTATTATTCTATTATTATATTTTATGTTCGCACCAAACCAACAATCAATCAACAGTGAATCAAACCAATACATGAATAAAGGAGTATTGCGTGTACATCTGGGAGCCAGACCCTCACTGCAGCCTGTGACTGGATCTGTTGGCCTCAGAAAAGCAACAAGAAACACAGACTTCTGGGTAAATGTCTGCTGAAAAACACGGATGAATAATTCAACCGCGTGCCCCTTCAGACTTTCCAAATGTTATTAGACCAAATGCCTCAAACTTTTGGAACAAGTTATTTTGTGAAGGTTGTGTGTCACAATGTTTCCACCATTTTGTTTGTCACATGAACCTGTGTGTTTTGACCAGAGAAAGAGCATCGCAGGCTGCTTCCAGTTAGTGCTCTGCTAACACCAAAGTGAATAAATAATTGAATCATGCAGCTCCTCTAGACGTTCCAATTGTTATCAGAACAAATGCATCCCCTTCTGGTATTGGAATGAGTCATTCGTGGGGGTTGCGTGACCCTCGTCTAAACAATGTACCATTTTGCAGCTGCAGTCGTACATTATTATGAAGCGACGGCAGAGCAAACAACTTCCCAGTGGGAATAAGTAATTTAAACGTTCACCTGGACAAGAAATGGTCATCCAGCATGAGGTGACAAAATAGTGAGGGTGATGAATGATGCCGTTTGATTTAACAATGAGAAAAGGGATTCATTTCTCCTGGTTAGGCTCATCCTCACATAAACAAGAACCTCATTTGCGGTAAGTCTTACGGTGTATTAAGCAGCTGGTGCGATGAATGCACAGCTGAGGTGGAGCATAAACAACTTAACTAAATGTCGTTAAGAACAATTTGTCCACTTGATGAGCCTTTTCCCTAAAAAAAATCGACTTGGCTCTACGCTTCCTCTGCGCAGTTGAGGACTTTTGGATCTGGAAACAATGCAGATGCATCTGTAACCGTGACATTTTCAATGAAGGCAATGAGTACAGTAATTGTCATCTTTTGTTAGCCTATCTGTCCTTGTTCAGGTGTATTTAGATGGCATGTGAGTTTCTGAGTGTCCATTTTCCCAGATGACATAGCAGAGAGAGAAGTAATTTCCACATATTGAGATGCACCAGTAGTTCCTTTTGGCACCTTTACAGTGGGAGCCATTAATCGCCCATTGTTCACTAGCCAAGAGGCTCAGCAGAGCAGTATCACTACATTAATTAGGATGTTCAGTGCCTGCTTGGAATGTAAAGTGAATCACTTAGTTCGCATATTCACTGTAAATGCCCTTTAGAATCAAAAGAGTGGACGCATTTGATTCCGGCTGCTGTCACACAGTCTTTATTAAATCCCTGTCATCTACTCAGTCACTCCCACCTTCTACTCCCCTGCTCTTACTTACGGGGGATTCCTAGCATGCGTGCACATATGCAACTGAATGTCTGGGTAAAGGTCCCGCAATCCCCAGAGCCAGACCGGGCGCCAGAATGCAGCCTCATGAAATGGGATTTAATCCCCTACAAATCTGGTGAAGGACCCTGAGTTGGGATCACTTCACCACACCTTCTTTTTCCAAGGTCAAGAATCAACTACCTCACTCAGATATCTGTGCTTAGATCGTCGTAGTCAAGCTGGCTGTTGTGGACTGACTAATGGATGTTGATGCCATGCTACTTTGGGGCCAACTCAGAACTAGGAGCCACGTTACCATAGTAACAGCCTGCTGACCAGTGGCACCAAATGGCAGAGCTGGGCTCCTAACCTGTGGTTTACAAACATGCTGAGCAGTTAGGAATTAGGAGGAAGGTGCGTTTGAAGAGACCGTGACCTGTTGAAGACGTACGTATCCTGACGTTGGAGTCTTTACACGCAACATCTTGCAAACGTTGAGTTTACCAGGAAGCAAATATTCCCCTCTGGAATAAACAGAGTTTGAGGGGTGGCTCATCACTGCTTGGTCAGCCCTGTTTGTTTGTTTTTCTTTTTTTTTGCATAAATTCGCTTCCTGAATTTATCCAAAATCCATATAATGCCATCGCAAATTTATGCCTTGTTCACACAACAAAATTTTAGAACAGTTTATCACTCTCCAGTGGTTTTTGCAGCTCACCAACAAAAGCCCCATCCCGTATCAGATAGCCATTCGCTTGGCACTCAACAAATTAGCAGGCACTGGCAAATTCGCTCTTGAGCGCAATGTGCTAAATATTTTAATCTGTCAGTGATCAGCTTCTGCCACGAGAGCCAGTACGAGAGCAGCATCTAACAAAGGGATGTGTTGTTGAGGGACGTGCATCAGCAGCAGCACCCTGATTTGTTCTCTTTCTCGTGTTCTCTAGTTTCTTAATTTTTTGGGGGGAGCTCACTGCAAATCAGCAGGCAAACAACGTGGACGTCTTCTTCTTTCTCTAAAGTAAATCATTAAAGGTGCAGCGCTGCATCAATACAACACACACCAAGGCATCACTCAGAAAGCTCTCAACATGGTGATCTTGTCAGAGATTTAAATAATCAATGAAGTTACACTGTTGTGTCTCCATTGCAGTGCCTCTCTTAATGGCCGCCAACTGGCCCAGCCGGAACGCCATGACCAGGTGTGATGAATAATCCTGTCAGTGTCCTTGTGTGTCCTTGTCCCAGGCTGAGGTGGTGGGGGCCGGGTGGGGCTGAAACAGCAGTTATAGAAATATTCATTTGTATTCATATAGTGGGAATGATTTCTGCTTTGCAGGGGAAATGATGTTTGCTCTATTTGTTCTCCATTAGCACAGTTTGGGTGTGTGATGCAGGGATGGAAGCTGCCCTGAGCTTCTTTCTTTGGAGCAGCAGCCTCCATGTTGTCATGTGATTCATCACTCTTTCCAGCCATCCTATGCTCTCCGTTTGTGCGTGTTTGTCTTTCACTACACGTTTAGACACCACAACAAATAGGCTCAGGGTGTTTTATGGACGTCCTTGTCATTTCTGTCTGTTTACCCAGCTAGACATGTTGCCTCATGGCTTGCGAGTAAACAGATGAGGAAATTATCGCAGCGGAGCTCGAGCCAGCCGAGATCCGTCTGATCAGACACATGTGGTTAACAAGTGCGCTGATTTGAAACTGGCTCCACTTCACGCTACCTCCTTCTGTGCCCCAACACGAGCAGAGAAAATGCAGCAGTCAAACATGTTCAACATCTGCCGTAACAATCACTCGCGCATTTCACACATACTTGACTCATTCAGCCGACTCCCAGAGTGACCACGTTGACAACATAGCCGTGTCCCATCAGTGAAAAGCACCTAAAGCAGGGGCTCCAGCTCAGGACCCCAAAAATAAAGGTGCCAGAGACTCATGACCTCCACTCTCCTTGAGGGTGGAATCATATTGGTTTTGTATCCATTCAACTCAAGTCAGTTTTCTCTTTGTCCTGACCAAGATAACCTTCCCTTCTCAACTCCTGCCCTCCCTTGGTAATAGCACATTAGTTTGCAGGATGTTAATCAGTAAAAATGAAAGCATATGGCACATACTATTTACTTATAATGAGCCTGTGCGCTACCATGCACGGAAACAAAATTATGAGTGCCTCATTTTGTGGCAGCCCAATAAATATTTTACCCTGTAAAAGTATGGATGACATGGGGAAGATGAGAGAGCCACCTGTTCTTGTCTGCTAAATGATTTAGCAGATGTCTCGTCTTCTTTCTTTCCTGTCTTTGGTTGTCTCCCCACTCATTTATTCCCCTTAGGTCCAGTGGAATATAGTAAAAATAGGAGATTAAAGAGCGAGAGCTGACAGGGGGAGGACACTAACACGCAGTTCAGCTAATTTAGGAACAACAAGATTGACACTTCAAGGCAGATCTAAATATTCTCATGCTGAAGAGTCAAAACCCACCGCTGATGCCAACTATCATATATCATCGATGCTGATGACATGTTGGTGTTGGACGCACATTCTCTGTTCATGAGATTTGATTGTGAACTGGACTAATTATAGATACTGACACTGATCTGAAACAGTGAGATCCTCCCATGAGCTGCGTCCTCCTGCTGATGGAGGGAGCAAGTTCAGGTGCACGGCACACCTGCAGAGGGGCGCAGCAACAAGGAGGACTGCTCGGTTGGGGGAACTGGTGATAAACAACCAGGGAGAAAAATGGAAGTGGAGGACAAAAACAAGAGAAAATATACTTTAAAAACACAGATGAACCAGTGTCCCAGTGAGTGGGGGCTCATCTGCTTTGCCTGTCGTTTAAAAGTTCCTGCTAGCTAGCAGCATCTGAAACACACTCGCTGTGCACAGGGAGTTTTGCGTGTGTCTCAAACTAATATCCTGTTCAATAATGACAGTCAAATTATGCAATTAATACACTTGACATGAATGAATGAATAAGGAAATTACATGTGGGCTTGTACATAATGAACAGAGCCCCGATTATCCAGTGCTATTGTTTGAAATGCTTTTGTAAAGTGTGATAAACCCTTTAGAAGCTCATCACTGTTTACAGTCTCCTCGCAGGTGAGTTCATACCTGAGTTTGTTTACCTGCTGAAACATTGGAGGGCGGGGGCGTGAGAATGTTGCTAGTCATTGGACACTGTGGGATGCAAATGTGTTTGTTGTACTGTATGAACAGCACATACAGACCAATGCAACAAACCCTTTTGTTTCCTTCTTTTCTGGGGGGACGATAAGAACTCACACTCACTCAGAGATCAGGCTTCAACATAAAGCTTTGGCATTTTGACTCTGAGAAAGAAGAATACACAAATTCCGTCCTCTTTTCCAGGGATTTGGGGCAAAACACACACACACACACACACACACACACACACACACACACACACACACTTAAGTTTATGGGAGGCTGGGGTTGAGTCTTGCTGGGTTGGTGTCCTCCCACCCATTCATGTCTAGAAGTGGTGTCTTTTATTTTCTCTGCTCCTGTATTCTCTCACTTATTACCTTTTGTCTCGACTCTTCTCTTCACCTTGCTCTGATCTCCTGATATCCTGCCAAAACAGTTTCTTCCCCTCAAAGTAGCGAATCAAACCACTGACTGAGCATTAATCTCTCTACGTTTGTGTTGTTCGCTTTTCTTGACATCAGTTCATCCAATCAGCTTTGAACTCAGTGAATATATTCCTGGCTGCAGCGCAGTGTAGAGTTTCAGGTTGTTTGCACAAGTGGCTCTTACATTTTCACATATTTTATTATTATTTTTTCCCTGTTAAAATGCAGTCAAGTATTCTTGTTGGATGGACAAAATGATGTCCATGAATATGCCAGTTGAGATTTAGATACTTATTGATTGTTGACACTGATCAATTAGTTCAATGATTAAGTAGCCCGAGGGGCTCCACATGAACGCATCAGTAATGGAGCACACTTGAACAACACACACACACACACACACACACACACACACACACACACACACACACACACACACACACACACACACACACACACTGCTTAGCCATCTGCAGGCTGATGCAGTGCTTCACCAACAGCCAACTGTTTAACCTGTGCTCCTGCTCTGCTGCAGTTTATTATATGTTGTATGAATGTAAAGCAGAGGCAGACTGCACCCGTCTGTAAACTAATATGTGGCTGCGGATGCCTCGAGTGCTGTCAGAACGCTCCGTTACAACCCTCAGAGAAGATTTACCCCCCTGCTAGAAAACACGAGTACATGATCGGGAAAATGAGATTTGATCTTAGCCTCCGCTCACATCCACACTGATCACACTTTTGCATGGCGATGGTCATTCATCCGTCATACGCCTGTATTTCCAGTTGCGCGTTCATCTGATAAATGTGAGTGAATGACGAACAGGAGAAGAGGAGCTTGTGCAGGAGAGCTCAGATGAAGTCTTTGAGGGTTGGTGTCCTACCACCTATTCTCATTTTGAATACCTGTCTTTTACTCATCTCTCTTCTCTCCTTCAATAGTATTTTTCTTCTTTCAACTCTTTTCTTTACCTCCCTCTGATCTTAGCCTGCCAAAACAGTTTCTTCCCCTCAAAGTAGCAAATCAACCCACTGACTGAGCATTAATCCGTCTACGCCTTTGTTATTCGCTTCTCTCGACATCAACTCATCTGATCACCTTTGAACTTGGTAAGAATGTTCCCGGGTGCCGCCCAGAGCAGAGTGTGAGAGGCTCTGTGTTTCAGCCACCGTCATGTTTTTTACTGTTCCAATGCAAACAGCTCTTCTTCATGGATCGACATTCAATGATGAAGCAGACGTGTGTGTGCACACACAAGTGCAGCCAGTTAATTGGACAACATGTGAAACTGGGGACAAAAGCCTAACCTCCAGTTAGTAAACAATCGTGTTCATTGGTCAGTTGATCTGATTGACAGTCATCTGATGTAAAATATCTGAGAAAAGTCGTTAAATCTCTCTCTCTCTCTCTCCCTCTCACACACGCACACACACACACTGAACGTAAGAACAATTCTGCACTTTTGAAAAATGTTCCATCAAAGAACCTTTGCTTCCTCACTGATAAGCATTTGTACCTTTTAAGAAGCTAACCTGTTCATAAGATTCAGATGCATTCAAAGTCCTTACTTTATTAGACGAGTGAATAAGGAATCCCACATCTGAAAGGTAGAAATGTCAGGTGTGCACGAGTCAGTCACCTCTCCCCTGAAGCCATTCCACGCTCTGTTTTGGATTGAGGTTTTTGTTTTGGTTTGGTTTGTCTCTTTTGTCCCAGCACTCGAGGCACGAGTGCATCAGCACCACTGGAGGGCCCAGAGTGATTCACGTTCAGGAACCCAGTGAGGGCATCAATCTAGGTGATTATGTGAGTTTTGTAAGGAACGTGCACGTGTCAGGGTAAGGAAGTCATGATCTGTGTAATAAGTATGCCTTGAGGAACAGTAATATCTACACATGTAAGTGGCTTTGTGTGCATCAGTGACTCCTCTCAACCTCCAACTCGGTGGCTATCTGGTTGAACAGGTCATTGTCAGGATGCTCTTCTTTGAACAAACAGTGGTAGAAATAACCTTAAAAAATAATAAAGTTAATGCTGCACATGTCATCTCTACAGAGGGATGATGCATTTTGATGTTAATAAAAGAGCAATTATTATTTCACGTTATCAATTCTTACCTCGCGACCACTTGTCTATGTTCTTAATTGACTGCTTAACCTTCGAACACATTATTAATATCTCTTACTCCGATTCTCTTGCCCTCTCCTCTCTTATCTGACCATCTTCTCATCCTCCTCTGCCAGTCTTTCTCAGCCTTCCAATTCACCGTCTGTCTCCTTTTTTCCTTTCCTCTCCTCCGATATCCTGGCTCTTGCTATCTCAGTATCCCTCGCTTGTCATCTGAAAGGTATCACTTCTTCTCAAGGATGTCCTGGATTTGCAGTTCCGCTTATCCATGGGGACTGCTACTGAGGAGATAATGTGTGATGGAGAGACAGGCGAATGAAGAAGAGGAGGTCATGTGGCCTTCTTTGTCTAGATAGAACAACAATGCAGGAAAATTATGAAGACAAGTATGGCTGATGGATTGCTCAGGAGGTCAAGAGCAGCAGATGGATGAGGCAGGATGAGAGCCAGCAAGTGAGGAGCAGAGTTAGACGGGTACAGGGTGTTTTTAACAAAAAAGTTAATAAGAAGAAAGAGAAGAACAGGTAGGTAATGAATTCAGATCTATATTTCAAAGGTTTGATGGTTAAAAAAAAAAAGGTCTGGTAAATGGCAAAGAGAGAAAGAGAGGGAGAGACAGTATCAGTATGAGAGAAATAAGAGATTGATGGGGAGGCAGAGGAAGGATGTTATGATAAAAGCAGAGAAGCGAGAATTGATGAAGAGGAAATGAGAGATAAGAAAAAGTTATGATAAAATAAGGAGACTGAGGGTCTGACGACTGAAGGAGGGATAAAAAAAACGAGTGTGTGATAGCTGAGTGATGTATGAGGTAAGTGGAAGTATGAATAGACATCAGATTTGTTCCATTTCTGATAAGAAAACAATTAATAGATTCTATTTGTCACTGAGAACTCATCAGTGCAGTTGAAGTGCTGTTGATAACAACATTAAACATGACAGTTACTGCAACCAAGCAGCCCGGTGGTGCAGTGGTCCTCACTGTGGCCCCCATCAAGAAGGTTGAGGGTGGAGCCCCGGCTGCAGCACAGGGTCTTTCTGTGTGAGTCTCCATGTTCTCCCTGTTCCTGCTGGGTTCTCTCTGGTACTCCAGCTTCCTCCACAGTCCAAAGACATCAAGAGGGACCAGGTTAATCCAGACTCTAAATTGACCGTAGGCGTGGCTGGGAGAGCCAATGGTTGTGTGTCTCTATGTGTTGGCCCTGCGATGGACTGGTGACCTGTCCAGGGTGAACCCCGCCTCTCGCCTGAAGGCTGTTGGGATAGGCTCCACCCTTAACAGAATAAGAGGTAGAAAATGGATGGATGGATGACTGCAACTGCCACACCTACTTCAGCTTTGGCGTGGATTCCTGCCACTCATTGACGGTCTGCAGCCAGAGTTTCATCAGCATGCTGCGATGGCACACCTGTCTGCTACAGGGATCTCCCTGGCGAAGGTGAGGAAACGATTTGTCAGCATTTTAGACGTGAACTTGCAAAATGTGAGAGAGGAGGAAAGTTTAGTCTTTTTTTGTGAACATCTTAATGACTAGCCATGGGACGGGAAGGGGAATGTTTTAACTCTGAAGGTGACTATTGAGAGATGCAGGTGAGTGGATGGGCGGGGCCTGGAAGCACACAGGTGAGGGGGATAATATTAATGAGCAGCTGCAGTGTGGGACAGGACCTGGAATGACAACAGAGAGTGAGTGATGATCCGAAGTAAAAACAAGTCATGGCAGCCTGAGTTGTAATGAAGTTGTTCAGGATGACATTTTAGCTGCTGGCAATCACACCCTGTCTATTACAGGAGCTGGCTCTGACTCTGTGTGTGTGTGTGTGTGTGTGTGTGTGTGTGTGTGTGTGTGTGTGTGTGTGTGTGTGTGTGCTCTTTCAGAATCAGCCTCCAGATTTGTGATATCAACTACTGAAGCTTGTGTGATGTGAAAACGCTAAGATCTGGCGAGGTTATGGCAGAAAACAGCGAGCAAAAACAGCAAACAACATCCTCAAATATGTCACCGGCAGGTAAACCAGACCTTTACTCCTGTCAAGGTTATTGTTATTGACTATTTTATGGGGATTATTGTTGTTTGTGTTTTGTGTTGTTATCTTATCTTAAATGCTCGACATAAAGTTTCATTCATTAAGTCAAGGTTTGTGGCTTTGTGTGCACACAAAGCCACAAACCTTGACTTAATGAATGAAACGTTGTTTTTTATATATATATATATATATATATATATATATATATATATATATATTATGTATGAGCGAGTGAGTCACTTGTCTCACAATGTGTTTTACTTTTTCATTGTACCTCTTCAAACAATATTTACAATAATTTACTTCCCACCGTTTATCCACTAGAATGCAAACACAACAAATATGCTCCATGCTGTATGGGCGGCATGGCTCAGGGGTAGAGTGGCCGTCTAGCAACCAGAGGGTCGATGGTTCGATCCCCGACCCCGGTGACCATGTCAAAGTGTCCTTGAAGAAGCTGAACCCATAATTGCTCCTGATGAGTAGGTTGGCGCCTTGCATGGCAGCCTTCACCATCAGTGTGTGAGTGTGTGGGTGAATGAGAGGACACTGTAAAGCGCTTTGAGTACCGCTAAGGTAGAAAAGCGCTCTATAAAACTGAGTCCATTTACCATTAACCATGAACAAGGTGCATTCATGATGAAAAGAAAATTAAAAAAAAAACAAAACAAGCCAATGTTAAGAGGTCTGCTTTAAAACACAGCATAGTATGTCATCAGTGTCAGATAGAATGCAGAGCCCTGCAGTGTGATATATACAGCACAATACAAACAGGAGCAGATATGGAAATAATGGTTAGTTCCCTTTGAATGTTAATGAGAAAAGGAAGCTAAGAGAAGTGCAGATGTGAATAAACGAGCGGGTGAACGAGGGAGGGGTGGCACTCCAGTGTATGATAATAAACAGCATTTATCTTCAGCATGGCCGCTGCGTGACTGCACGCATGATGTCAGCACTGCAGATAGAAGGCCAATTATAACATGAATGAGACTCATCGTGTGTTGTTGATGGACATGAGCAGAAAATGATGGTCGAGAGGTGGAGAATGCACGAATGACGATGAGAGGGAGAGAAAAAGAGGAGGATGTAAGGAGAGGAATGGGATGAGGACTCAGCTGGAGGGAAACATCTATGTTGGACTGTGAGTGTCTATTTCCATGCCAAAAGCTAAAGCGAGCAAAAACATTGAGCACCATGCATGTGTGTGAAGGCATCAGGGCGCAGCTAATGCAGTTACAGTTGTGCTGGTTTGGCTGTCCCACTGCACGGCGTAGTTGATTATTGTTGTATGGAAGGATGGATGGCTGCCAACAGGAAGGTTCTTCTGATCAAGAGCATTCATTCTAAAACCGTCCAAATACTTTTGTTCTCTTTTTCTCATCCAAAAATGGTCTCTAGTTGATGGTAACTGGCCAACTTTTATCACAGGAGCGCAGAGTAAAACTGGTCATGCTCCCGTCATGGGAATCATCGACAGTGGTCAGTTAAATAAACCTTACTTCCTGTGTCTGCTCAAGATGTTAACAATGTTATCGTTGCTACGCCTTCCATCATAATATTATTTCGGTTATCAGTGTTGTTGCCATGGTAATACATGTGTGCATGTCTAGGGGAGAAGCGCTTCGGTGGAAGCACTAGAGTGAGGGGTGTGTTAGTCTGTTGAGTCCAATATCACCAACTCCACCTGGAGTTAATATCTCGTCAAAATACCAGTATCAATTATGCAGCATTTCCTGGAATCAAACAGGAGGCTGATGGGAAGTTGTGTTTCACTCTGTCTAGTTGTACAATAATCACACACCTTGACAGGTAGGCACATTTAAAGCTTCTTGTTCCTCCAGCGCAGCAGAACTGCTCCAGGTCACACTTTCAGTCTGTCAGCGCGGCACGCCGAGGACGCAGAGTGCAGGGCAGCAATAAATCAATGCTAAATCTAAATAAGGAGTCACGCAAAATAGGTTAGGTTATTTTTTCGGGATATCCCTCTCATGTGACCACCTTCCAACCCAAATGTTTGTTCTCATTTCACGGCCTGAACACATTTTGTTATTCCGCTTCCTCGTTTGTCCCCCGCATTCCGATCCTTCCTGTACCCAAGACTTTACGACACGTGTTCAATCTCGCTGTTAATTGTTGGTGTTTTTACATGAACTTTGCAAAAGAAGAAATCCAAATGTGTCACGCTGCCAGTGTTTTCAGTTTCTCCGTGTTTATCTTCCTGAGTGTGTGCGTGCATAAGAGTGTGTAGGTGCGTGCGTGTGTGTTTGTGTGTGCCATCAAGAGACCTGGCAATCTGCCATCTGCCCCCATTCTGTCACCCCAGCAGAAATACACACACAACTGCTCTTTAAATTTTGACACCTTTTCACCAAGCAGTTGTCTTCTTTTTTTCTTTTTACAGCATTGACAGTGTTAGTCTCCGACTCTATAACTTCATTAATTTTTTAATAGATGGAATGACATTTTTTATTTATCCAAAATAGCTATTTACACAATCTGAATACACGATAAAAAATAAAAGAAAGAATGCTGCCTCCCAGAGAAAATATGTTTATGTCTTTCAGGTAGTGTAACATTCGCCCACTCACACGCACACGCACACACACTTTATTAAAGATGTTTAATGCTCATCTCCCGTACACTACGTTATTTACTTTCATGCTGATTTGCAGGCTCATTTCTGTGTGCCTCTGGACGTGAATCAAGATGCCAGCCTCTGGACAGGCCATGCTGACCGTTCTCATGTGGCGTCAGCAAATCTACACAATCTCTCAACATTTACTACATATGCAGGACTGTAATCATCCTGAGAGGGAGGGGTTCATAGTGCTGGAACAATAACACTATATAAACATGAACATTTATATGGGATACGTGCATCAGAACTAAATGCAGATTGAGGAAATGTGCTTGTTGTGACCTTGCTGACCACAGACCCACATATCGGACACAGCAGCCGACTGTGTAGGAGGAGACTTGGGCCAAAGTACAAATCAGCAGCGTAACATTTGTTGTCATGAGACTGGACTGTGAGTGCTTGCAGGAATCTCTGAGTTCACTGAAGACTTTACAAAAGTCTTGATCTCTCAATCTGTTAATGTTTTTGCAGTAAGAGTTAACATGTTGTATCGCATCGTAACAATGTGCAAAGAAATAGAAGTGCCGAGTAATGACATCGACACAAGTACTTGAGGATCTGACACGTACCAGAGGGAGTCAATGAACGAGACATGATGAAATTGTGAGCCCGGATCAATGTGGGACTTATTCATACAGTATGAATCATACTGTATGTTCCTTCTTGTAAAACACGTGTGTAATTAACCTACATGCTTCTGTCATATGATGTTACACGGTTGTGTGACCAGAAGTGTTTCTGTAACATTGTGGTTGCTACGTGACAACAACATAGTGCACTGTGCAAATATGTCGCCATCATGTTGATGCAAGTCAGTCCCAGGATGCTGTGGCCACTGGTGTGTGTCCTTGCTCTAGTTTGGCCTCCTGACCTGAAACATGCAGAAACGTTCTTCTGTTCTAACGTGTCTGTGTGCATGCAAAAAGCCTTTAACAAGCGTGCACTTTGTAATTCAATTTCTCATCCATAGGAGTTTCAAAGTAGCCACTGTGTCTCCAGAAACAGGCCATTATCGGTCTTATATTCCTCAGCACCAGCCGGAATATTATATTAATCCAATTTGAAATAGGGATGACAGTCCAAATCATTATCAATATTCTTTGCATCAAGAAAACATCAGAAGATAGTGTGCTAAATATATCTTTCCAATGTAAAGAACCAAAGCACATTCTTATCTAAACTCCTGCTGACCCTAAACCCAGAATAATTTGCCCCATTTAATTCGACAAACGTCTGTAGAAAGCAAAATAAGGATAATGAGAAACAGCGAGATTCAAAAATTACACAAATCTGTCAAAACACTGTGCGCAGAATGAATGACAGTTGGAAAGGAAAATCCTGTTATGACCCACACATCATGCTTCAAATGCGATGTATTATGAGAGTTGACAATTATGTCAAAATTGAGATGTTGGAGTATACATGTACGCATCAGTGATTAGCCAGAAAAATGGAAATAATCTTCCTTTCATGAGGCTGCATGGCCAGTCATGTGATATTTCACACCAAATTTAGCTGGTGTGTAAAGACACTGACAGGTTTGTAGAGCAGCCGCTACGCACTGCGGAGGCTGTATTTCCTCCACAAATGTGTTCATGTAAAATCGGCCCAATTCACAATGGCAGGGCAGCTTCAGCACCCACTCGGGCACCTTCAACCTGAGCAAACACCCACAGCCACCTTAACATGCACGCTCGGGTTGAAAACACTCTCTTATTATGTCTTTCAAGCTGCCAGCCAGCACCAGCATTTCTGATAAAACTAAATTATCTTTCAAAACCAGATTAAAGATGGTATACTTGTTTAATTTGACGCTTTCATACGCTTGGAGCATTGGTCGTTCCCATCGTAGTCCCAGTGGCAGCTGCTCTTCACAAGTTCTGACCTGGTTGGCTCGTCAGTTCGCCTTCAGCTCAAAGCAGTAATGTCTTTTATGAAGAGCAGCAAGTGTTACCTCCTTTTGATGCTGCTGTTTCATCTCCGTCATCTATTGGCGAGCACTACTTTATTGGTGGAGGTCACTGAGGCTGTGTGGAGTCTGACACAAAGACCTGCTGAAGGTACTCAGGGCTACATATTAAAAGATATTATCATATGCCTCAATTTTTCAATGGTCGATGTAATATTTCTTGAGAGATGGAGTGAGAACTCCCTCCCTTGAAACACTCTAAAAGTAAAAAAGAACAATTCCTGGATGTACTTTGTGATTTGGCTCTGCTGTGTGAGCTAATAGCTGCCTCCTTCATCCACATTGCAGCCCTCCATCGTTATTCACCTGAAGACGAAAGTGTAACAAACAGCATCAAAAACATAGCAAACCATTTTAATTCCAATTACTCTGCAAAGGGTAATGACAAGAGAACAGATGTCCTCCTCTGTGTTTGCATGAGGGAGCACAGACTGAGACGCCGGCTGACCGCTAGTTAGCATAGCACAATGAATGGTAGTGGATGGCGGATGGCAGTGGCCCTGCTCCAGATAGTGGATTTGTTCCAGATAGTGGACTTGCTCCAGATAGTGGACTTGCTCTAGTTAGTGGACTTGCTCCAGATAATGGACTTGCTCTAGTTAGTGGACTTGCTCCAGATAGTGGACTTGCTCCAGATCAATCCTTGCCTGCTTCAGAAATGTGATGACACAGCATCTCAAAATTTCAGCCATCAAAACCAAACACTTTCTGAAGACTAGAAGAGCTCCTGCTGCTTCTGATGAGGGCTGAGTTTGTAAGCGAGTGTAGCAGGATGCGCTCCTGTGCTCCCCCTCCCCTGCCGCAGGTGAGGATCCTCCGCACTGATTGCCAGGCGGAGTGACCCACACGATTTTATCGGTTAGTGGCTGCGGCGTTCAGTTTGCCTCGTGTCCCTCAAGCTGGCGTCGGTGCATGTGGTGCAGCGCTGTGTGGTGCAGCGCTGTGTGTTGTGCGTGTTTTGCCGGCGTGGCTGTTCCCGGATCTCTTCCACCTCTCAGGGAACCGTAAGTCCGCTGTTGACATTTGCGTTTCATGTGGGCCGGGCATGATGCTGCTTTTGTGTTTAATGCATGGTCTGCCCGCCAGCTGTGGGGAGCTGGGACCGTTTGTGCTGTCTGGCTGTCCTGTTGGGGCCGCTCTCGCTGGGCTCGCTGCTCGCCCCCTCCGCTGTTGGTTAGTGGCAACCGGAGGAATTGCAAGAAGTGGCAACTCTAACACACTCCACTGCTGTCTTGTTCACTGCTGTTTTGTGGGCCGTATTTGCCTCCCGCCACTCCAGAGTTAATCCCTGCCACCCGTGGCTCGGAGGGAGCCACCGAGTGATTTAATTGTCCAAGTCACTCAAGTTCACACTGACGTCATGTGTTAGCCAGCTTCCCTTTTTGTTTGGTGCACGAACCCGAGAGAACCTCTGAATTTCTTTGTATTTAGTGGTTAATTTACTTTTGTTTCCTGTCTTGGTATTTAGTGTTTAGCTTGCTTTGATTTCTTTCTTCAGATATATGGCAGTATATTCTGTTTAGACATTATTTCTTTCTCTTTGCTTGGTTAGGATTTCGATTTGTTAATTTCTTTTAGTTTGCACGTTTCCTTTTTTTGTTGAATGATTTATTAAGCGGCTTGGTTTTCTTTGGGTTTGTTCATTGTTTTGTGTTAACTATCCTTTTTTTGCTTTTGATTATTAACTTTTGGCATGCTTGATTTTTTGATTGGTATGACTAGTTAATTTTTATTATTTTTTATTATCAATTTTGCATGTTTCTTTTGAGCCTATCCAACACATATAGACAGACAACCATTGGCTCTACCAGCCACGCCTACGGTCAATTTAGAGTCTGGATTAACCTGGTCCCTCTTGATGTCTTTGGACTGTGGAGGAAGCTGTGTAGTGACTTGATAAGCTGATGATGGCGTATCTTTAGGATGTTTAACACAGTTTTTACTCGGGGAACCACTCATGTTTTTGTCTCGTCCAACGAGAAAACGATCAGTCTCAGGTTATAGCTTATCAGTGAGTTCCTTTCGCATCAGTGGCTTGCATACAAATATATAAACGAGTTGGAACACTTCTTGAAAATTTAAGAGGATTTAATACAATAAAGAAAACTCTCTCTCGACAGAGTAACAATTCCAGCAAAGCAATTAAGGCACACGTGGAGTCACAGATATGAATTATTAGATTTATCTGAGCTTCAAGTGGACGGCAAAGGTAGCAGGTAAAAAGGTGTGCAGGATGATAGTGACCTACAAAACTACAGAATGGAGGCTGACCAAGTCAGGTGGAGTTTGGCAGTGAGAGAGGAGTCGAGGCCTGAATAGGTGCAGCACTGATCTTGATTATTGCGAAAACCATCATAACCGGCTTCGGTTCTCAGCTGGATTGTTCCCATCGGTGTACGATACCTCTCAAACTGGTGGGAAGACGGCCTCCAAAGCCTCGGCCTCGACGACTTTGGCTCCCGCTGGGATTCGCTGGATGGAGAAGCGAAGCACGTTGATTCGCTACCGTCTGGTCTCAGGCTGCTGGCTTCTCTCCGCTGGTCAAGGTGGAGATTCAAGGCTCACAGAAGGTCAATAGTATAGCGACCATGAGCCGCGATCGATGACGAGTTACAAAAACAGAAAAAATCAACAGTGTAGGTGTTACACAGAACGATGCCCTCACGGACTTGGATGAAAGAGAGGCACATTCAACTCCGTGTACCTCAAAACTCTGCGAAAGGAAAAGTTGTTGCGAGGAAAGACAAGAAGTTCTGTTTAAAGTTAAAGAACAAGGAAACAAAAATCTACGTAGAATAGAAAGAAAAGGGGAGAGACGGACCGTTCGCTCTAGGAGCTCGCGCAAGAGCAAAAAGTGCAGAGGAGAGCCCCCAACCTGAATGGTGTCGCAACTATTAAAGTAAATTGGTCCGCCTCGGGGGAGTGACCTTTGACCTGTGTGGGGTTGCTGGCCAATCAGCACACTTAGCCATCCTCAGTACTTCTCTGCTATTACTGTGTTAAACTGGTTAAACACAGAGCAGTCATTTCACACTGCATCAAAAACACAGGCCAACACAGGTTTTTTGGCACTCTGAAAGGGTCGACTTGGCATTTCGACCCGCGTCAACCGACTCGCCAAGCGACCTGGGTGTTTAGCGGCTCGGCTCACCTGCACTGTTATAAGGCAACCCACGTCGTCTCAGGTTTCACGCGACCTTCCTGTCGCATCCTGATTTGTCACTGTGCCGCCTGTCAGGCTTCACCTGTAGCTTCTTCGGCTCCCTTCCAGGCTCGCAAAAAACTCTATCCTCCTTCGCTGCATTAGAGCTCGGACATTTTCCAATCTGCGCCAAGTTTGTTTGCTTTGGAAAAGAGACAACGTTGCAATGCGCAAAATGACGACGCTAATGTCTGATTTAGCGTCGTCTCTGTCATCGTTTGTTTACCTCTCAGTGTTTCGGCGCATGTTTATGTGAAATGATGACGTCAGCGCGATGACGTAAGAGAGAGGAAAACACAGGCACGCAGCCTCACAGAGGGAGTTCAGACCCGGGTCTTCTGGAAGCTTGAATGCGCCCTGATGCCGAGCAAACGCGGGACCAAAAACCCGCGTTGACACGCGTTTTTCAGTGTGAAAAGGGTAGAAGACTGCTCAGAGTTATGACCAAAACAGTGAAAAGCAATGACTTTAACTACAGACTGTGAAATATTCTTATCACGTCCATACACATAGGTGTGTGTATATGACTGTTAGTGTATTTGGGTGCGAGTGTGTGATTGAAGTTAAGTGAGGAATTCTGTGACTGAGACTTCAGTGAAGGTGACATCACTTAACACACAGAGTCCAGGTTTTTTGAGAGATTCCTACCCTTGTACTTCATTTAGCAGTGACACAGAACCCTTAAATCACGTGAACATTCTAATTAGGTAAGAAGTTTGATTCTGGAATGTTGAGGCACACATACGCTCAGGGAGAGAGAACGGTCTGATCAGGGTCAGGAAATGCTCCTTTACTCTAGTGGTCCTGGGTTTCCCTGCCAGACAAATGTTTATTGCAACTTTCGGGGGTGGAAGTTACAGGGAGGTGAGAACCCCCAACTTTTGGCATACCTTTCTGACTGGAATGAAGAGTTCCTGGGTCAGAATGACCAGGAGACGATGCACAGGACCATTGTGTTTGAGGACTCAGCTAATCTGTGACATCAAATCTAAGCGTCGGTTCAGCGGTAAAATAGAACAGCAGCGAAGGTTACAGTTAAGACCTTAAACTGAATGGGGAAATTACGGCGGTTCCCTGTTGGCCTGGCTTTATTTCAGAATTTCATTCCCTCAACCAGGCTTGCCCAGAGGTCAAATATGCTTCAGATCTGCAACATTGGTTTGTTACATCACTGTCACAGATGAGAAAGTTTGAACGGTTCAGCTGTGGCGCTGGTGATGTTCTTCTGTCTGCTGGCAGTGTCGCTGTTGAAAGATTTAGCTCCAAAATGTCAAAATAAAGAAACATTTCAGGTTTCAATCCTGTAAGATTTCGAACACCCTTGTTCAGATGCGCTTATGATACTTTTCAGTGAGAGCTTTTGCGGGCTGAGCTCCTCTGTGGACACCACATCAATGCAACTTAGAGACACAACAAGCATTTATCAAAATTTGCTCCCTGCAGCTGTTACGTGAAAAAGTTCCCTTTGTGGGGATAGACAAATTCAATAATGCTCAGCAAAACGTCTCACTGTAATCATCTGAGTGTGATTATGTCTTCTCACCCTCTTTCTTGACAATGTTTTGCCAAAGCAAAGGAGCTTTTCTTTTAAGGCAGAAAATGCTGGCGCCACTAACACAGGGATTGTGTTTTAGCTATTCTGACATTGAGGAGAGTCATTTAATTTCCATATCAAAGGGACTCTTGGAGAATCTGAAAACCCGCAAAGCTGAGGAGCGCTGCTCCCTGGTTCTCAACGAAGCATCTGAAAAAGGAGAGGGGAAGAAGACAGTAGCAAAGGGTGATTAGAGAAGCTGGTGAGGAAAGAAGAGAGAGTCAGGTAGACATGAAGAAAAACAAAGGGTTTTGTATCTTAGACCTAGAAGGTGTCTTGTCTTCACAAAAGGGTGTTTTCTCCCATGAAAGACCTTTTTTGCAGAGTGGGACCAGGAGTAAATTAACCCAGGAACCAGTGCTGGGATGCTGGGCTGAAAGGAAGGTGGGGAGGAAGAAAAAGTCGAAGAGTCTTCAGGGGGAATTCTTGCTCGTTTTTGTGATCCCATGAAGCGAACAACTGGGGAATATCACTCATGTCACTTCCCTGTGGTCCTGACTACATCGTAAAGAAAAGTGGGCTAATCCCAAAGCTGCGGCACAGATCTGGCAGAGCTTTGTTGTTAGACATTTTAAACGTGGAATTGAAAACTGCATTCTGCTGCTAATGAAAACGTCCTTCGTCCGAATCTAATTTAGAATATATGGGATGTTGAAATACACACATTCAGTTTCCACTTCAGGAATCTGAATGTTTTGCTTCAAGCGGTGTTGATGTGGCTGGAAAATGCAAATCACAGCAAACAGCAGCAAATCTGTGGCACGCATTCAAAAAGCCAAAGCCAAATCTCACTCTTATTAAAGTCACTCATTTATTTTTTTAAGTTGACAGCGACTGCTGGCAGTGTCATACCGGGTGAAACAAATTAAGCAAGACAGATCGCAGCCAGTGTGGAGATCCCCAGCATTGCCCCCCCCCCCCCCCCCGTGACACTGAAACGCTCCTCGCCAGAGAGGCAGTTCCTCCCTTGCAACGGCAGATGGTCACATGATCATTACAAGCCAAGTCTTCAGGTTTCCCGCCATCTCATCACCGCTTAGACGCTTGCAGCACAAATCCAAGTCAGAACATCCAATCAATGATTTTCACTTAAATTTCACAAACATTTGTTGAAGCTTGTAGGCTCTGATTTACTCAGAATAACAATCATATAACGATCTATTCTCGTTTCCATGTGGTCACTTCATAAGGCAAAGAATATAATTTAAAAAAAAAACTATTTTAGTCAATCTAACTATTCAGTGGCCACCTGAAGACAAATTGTCATGACCCTGTTCTTGATCTTGTCTTTGCTTTTCATTCAGCATCAATTTTGCATCAGGCGCTTCAGTTCTACTCCGTGTCTCCACATCCTCTTGGTTCAGGATCAACCCTTAATTCACTCGGTGTTGGTGAAATCCAGTTAAAGCATAAAAGTAATGTATTGCTGGTGGGCTGGTGATTTTTTTACATGTTACATTACTTTGCATTACACCACAAAATTTCCTGTTATACAGTTGCCAATTAACAATATTACATTATACCTCACTTATTTTCAGATATCAGCACAAGCTGTGTATCAGCTTAATGAGAACATACACTTTTCATTTTTATGTTCTAAAGTAACTTAATTTCACACTGGTGTATTTGATCATCAAAATACAATTACACATTGTATATTTTTCCCTCACAAGTCTTTTTATACGTTCAGTAAACAAAAAGGGAGCCAGAGGAAGAAAAGCCTCTAGTATCTGCCAGGCAGCTGTCAGAGCGGACAGGGAAATGAAAAGGTCACGTCTGGTGTGACACAGAAGAGAGCCTGTTTGGAGCAGGAATGATTACTTTGAGCCATGTAGAGGAAGGCATTCATGTTAAAAACTACCAGAGGTAGAGTGGCCATCCAGCAACAACTGAAGGGTCACTGGTTCGAGCCCCACTTCCATGACCATGTCCAAGTATCCTTGAGCAAGATACTGAACCCCTAATTGCTCCTGATGGCCCTTCAACGGACTGGTGACCCATCCAGGGTGAACCCCACCTCTCAGCTGGGATAGGCTCCAGCCCCCCTGTGACAACTGATAAGCGGTATAGACAATGAATGCATGGATGGATGGATGCCTTCCTCTGTTCATCTCAGACAAATGTAATGTGATTACAGTAATTTGTTGCACCCAATTCACAACAGCTTGTAGGCAATGCACCACAAGAGACAACTTGACTAAGCTTTCATCCACCTTTTTGTAAATGTTAAACTTGTCAGAATGCAGTCGTACACGATGGAGATTTGTCACCAAGTAGACACAGAGATCTTCAAAAAATTTGTGTCAGTTTCCCTTAAGATCCTAAAAAGCTGACATTTTGAAGCGAAGGGGTCAGTCCTTCACACTCCAGTTGAGCCTGGTGAGTATAGCTGTCAAATCCCTGCGACTTAACTGCCTGATGGAATGTGGGTTAATCCCAGCACTGTGATGAGTCAAATGGCATTTTGACTCTAGTTTTGCAAGAGGTGAAAACTTCCAGGCAGGAGAGGCAGTGTGAAGCTACAGCGTTGTATCGTTCAATGAAAGCTGGGAGACCAACAGGGAATTTCTGCCTACTCCTCGTCCTCCTCCTCCTGTCACTTTTGCTCTTTCTTCCACATTTTTGCATCCTTATGAGCCCCCCAGCTGCTGTCCTTTAAATATCACAGTGTCGATCTCAGATAGTACAACCTCGCAACTTGGTTCCTGAAATCCATCAGGGGATCGTCTCCATGGAGCCACATCCAACCCACCACCACCAACTTCCAGTTGTTCCCAGTGAGTCGTGAGCTAGAATAAAAAAAATAAATAAATAAAATAAAAAAAAGAAATCAAAGTACCGGCTCTATACCACCAACCAGACCTGGTCATTGAGTGGCCCCAGAACCACAATTGGCCCTTTGGTTGTCCCTGACTGGTCCATGTTAGATTGATGGGAAATCAGTAAT
This sequence comes from Aulostomus chinensis, assembly GCF_037954235.1. Taxonomy (NCBI): domain Eukaryota; kingdom Metazoa; phylum Chordata; class Actinopteri; order Syngnathiformes; family Aulostomidae; genus Aulostomus; species Aulostomus chinensis. The sequence goes on along the minus strand of NC_141332.1, from coordinate 4,935,069 downwards.
TCCATGTATTCCGTGTGTGTCATGCACACTATGTATACAACTACAATGTTTTTACTTTGAGGGCAGCTGCTAATTTAGCGTTGGTACGTTCATGCACGTGTGTGTAGGAGTCCTTCACCATATGTGCTGGGAAACCAGTTTACCAGAGTGGTGAGGTGGACAGCTCTGACCTCACCCTCATGGACAGGCCCTCCATAACAGTCCCAGTTTCTCATGTGGCCCCTTAAGAGATGACGACCCAGCGGCAGTGACTCTGAGACTCTGAGGTGTAATGTACACCGGGTCTGTCTGTGTAGCAGCGGCCTCTGCAGTCACCAGTCAATACGAGCAGCTACAATAACCGTGTTAGCTGCACTAGACAAGCTTGTGACTGACCAGTGTTGGAAAAAGGATTAAATGAACGCTGTTATTTTCAGAGGTAAAGCAGAGAGCCACTTAAAATTGATCCATTAAATCAACGTCTATAAATGTTCCTGCATCAGTTCATCTGATCATGTTTGTGGAAAGTGGTGATCTAACCAGTTGGAGAACTCCGTTGTCCCACAGAAATCTCCTCAAAGAACCTTTTAGTTTTCCTGCTATGTTCCCCAGTTGTGTGTTCTAACAGCGCTGACCTGCTGACGCCCATGTCATTCTCGCATAACGATCCTGTCATTAAATCATTACAGTCACTAAACCTCATTAATATTCAAAATGTTTCCTTATTGGAATGCAAGCTGTTTCATTTAAGCATCAGACTAATGTGTTCCATGGGGGAGTGTCAAGTGCACTTTAGAGGCGGGCTTTAGTGAATTGGCGTATTCACTTGTGTAACGTGTCAATTACTTCAATGATTAAAAAAACAGCAGGACTCAAGATGCAGTTACACTGATTTTGATGCCTTTAAAATGTCAAATCCAAACTGTTTGTACTCCAGTGGAGAGTCTGTGGGGTATCGTTGCTGTCAAGTTCCAGCGAGTTTATGAGCTTGTGATATGGGGACTTTTTCCATAAAAGTAAACTCTTAGAGACAATTTTGCTTCTGAGTTGTGAAATATAAATGTATCTGTCAGCCATTATTTTCAGTTCAGAATTTTAACATTTGGAAGACAATTTTGACAATTTTCTCCTGGGTACAGACCAGGATGCAAAGTGAAAGGAAAAAAAAAAAAAGAGAGACTGGAAATCACGGAAAATCCTAAATTAATTCAAGTATAAATCCCCACTGGCCATGTTCTCCCAGGGACGCTCATTCAAAGGTCATGTGAAATGTCAAAAAGGGCAGCTGTAGCCTGAGGCAACGGCCACACGGGATTCCTCTTTGTCATTTGGTGTTGCAGTGTCCCAAACTCTATATATTTAAAGCAGTAATTCCAATTTATTTTGAATTTATCTGAAAGTCATTTCTATCGGCAAGTATTACTTTGCAATAACTTCAGTTCATCCTTCAGGGGGAAAAAAAAGTATTTTGATCAGGAAACAAGAAGGTAACACAACAGCACTTCACCTGTTTTTGGTTGCATTTACCGGCACGTTTAACTCTTTAAGTACTCATGAGTAGTTTCTCTGCCCCAAAAGTCACTGGAGAGAAAACACGCACACACACACACAAAAACCAACTTGCAGGAAATTTAGATAAATAGCAGTGTGACAGGGTTTAGTCTCAGGATGTATATCAATGGAAAGTCAAAAAAGCTGCTTTTCAAATCCTTGGACACAGGTAGGAGGGCGCGACGACTATTTCTACTACTACTACGACTAATAATAATCCATCCATCTTCTCCCTCTTCTCCTGTTCAGGGTGGTGGGGGTGGAGCCTATCCCAGCAGCCTTCCCCCTGGACAGGTCACCAGTCCATGGCAGGGCCAACACATAGAGACAGACAACCATTGGCTCTCACAGCCACGCCTACAGTCAATTTAGAGTCTGGATTAACCTGGTCCCTCTTGATGTCTTTGGACTGTGGAGGAAGCTGGAGTACCAGAGAGAACCCAGCAGGAACAGGGAGAACATGGAGACTCACACAGAAAGACCCAGCCAGGGTACCACCCACAACCTTCTTGCTTTGAGGCAACAGTGCTGACCACTGCTCCACCGTGCTGCCAATAATAATAATAATAATAATAATAATAATAATAATTAGTTCATCTGTCTCTAGCTGTTCACTTCTATCCAATAACACAGTGGCACACTGTCATTGCTGGCCAATCACAGCTGGTCCGCTGCTGTCTTGTGCCTCTCCACCTCCTCCTCCCCCTCCTCCTCCCCATCACCACCTTGTCTTCTCAGTCATTGGTTCCCTCATCTGCTACCAGTCTCCTGTTCTTCCCCCCCACCATCACCAGTGGCTGGACCCATGGGGGGATCCATCTGACAGCTGCTCTGAGATGATGACCTCGCTGAGTCAAAGCATCAAAGACTCGTACTGTAATTTTCAATTGTAATAAAGATCATCTTTTTGACCTTGTGGCTCAGCTCAGATGCCACCAGCAGAAGTAGAGGCTACGCGTCCTTGGGTTAGTGTTCATGTGGCACGAATGTGCAGGGCATTGTGGGAAGAGCATGCAAACTCAGCAGGTGTTGCCTGGCTAAAGTAGCTGATATTAAATCATGCATTTTACTTTCATGGAAGAAAGAGAAAAAAAATGAAATCCACAATAATGAGAACTGCAATAATCCCATCGACAGAGACTTGCCGTTTGACTTCAAAGATGTAAGACATCAACTCGATCACACTGTGTCAATATTAAACTGCAGAGAAACACTGCTTTAATGGAGAATAAATCAAGAGGCACTGATGCAGCGGATAGGGCCAGTTATTACTGCTAGATTGTCTGGGGAGCATCGCAACAGCTGGGTGTTGAAAAGTGGGCTAATTTCATCAAGATGTTGGTCCATAATCACTTTCCTTTACAGAGGAAGGATACAATCAGAGAATGTGTATTGTTCTTGTTAATCAACTCTACAATTCATCTGCAATTGACAGGTGTGCAAACATGTTTCATTCCTAAACCCAGGTCCTTTCAGTCACTAATAACAACCCTGTTCACACTTTTCATCGCTGTTTCATCCACATCTTTTCAAATGTAACTGAGGAGTTGTGTGACGCTATTGTGTGCTTAGCCCGAGGCTTTCAACTAAAAACAGGATCCGCAAAACCCAACTGTGGCATTTCCCAGCGCGCTAATGAGAAACAGGTTATTTCTACACAACAGTGTGTGTATAGCGGGGAAGAATGGCAGACTTGCTGGTAGAAAAATGATTACATTGTACAACAAGAGAGTTTCTTATTATTCATGGCCTCTGGTGAAATAACTCTCTATTTTCGGTTTAACCTCTGTTGTGGAAAAGAATCTATCAGAGTCTTTATGGAAATGTCTCCCCTTGGACCCAATTATGGTTTATTGTCTGAGCTCTTTTTGCGAGGGGCATGAAATCAAATCATGTCTGATTTGACAAGGTAGATGGGTTTTCCTTCCAGGACACAAACGTCACCGCTTCAAACGTTTCAGCCACCCCAGATTGTGCGGCTTGAGCTTGTGTTTGGATCTTGTTCTCTGTTGATTAAAATGTTCAGACAAGAGCTGGATTTTCTGTCCAACTTGGATGAAAGTACACATTTATAAGTGTTGTAGACGTACGGAAACTCACAACCCACACACTGTCAATCTCCCGTCAGGATGAACAGTGTCCGTCTTTCTTGGCATGTGGAGATGTTTTAAACAGCAGGACATCTTCCAGAGAAGAGCACTGTCAGAAAACAACACAGTTATCAGTCAGTCAGTGTGTAATTTCATTTTCATACATGTCAGCTTGTTATCTAGGGTTAAAAAGCAGGATTAAATTAGCCCCCATGATGTAGATGGATGTAGGGACTGCTAGTCTTCAGGGTTGGTAATTACCTCAAGAGATGATGCCAGTGTGTATACCAATATGTAAATATGTGAAGCAAACTCCAAGGACTCTGCTTCAGAGAGTAAATGACACTGGCAGCCTCTCACAGCCTGAACCATCTATAATTGCTCAGTGAATTACATGTATTTACCTGTACTCTTCATCGTACTTCCCTAAGAAGTCCAATCCACTGGATAGACTTCTAAAACGTCAGAAATAGCAAACCTCCCTCACAGTGAGTGATTGCAGCAGGTGTACATGGAGTGCAGGGTTCTGACAGGGTCTGGCAGAATAATGCATTCATTTCAATGAACTGATGACAGGAAAGAACAGAATAACTACAGAATAACTCAAATAATGCACCTTTACTGTTGTGGAGAAATCTAAGCCTTGTACAAATTTCATAATTTATCAATATTCTGCGCGGTGGTGCAGTGGTCAGCACTGTGGCCTCGCAGCAAGAAGGTTCCGGGTTCGAGTCCCGGCTCGGACACGGGATCTTTCTGTGTGAGTCTCCATGTTCTCCCTGTTCCTGTGTGGGTTCTCTCTGGTACTCCAGCTTCCTCCACAGTCCAAAGACATCAAGAGGGGACCAGGTTAATCCAGACTCTAAATTGACTGTAGGTATGAATGTGAGTGTGAATGGTTGTTCGTCTCTATGTGTTGGCCCTGCCATGGACTGGTGACCTGTCCAGGGTGAACCCCGCCTCTCGCCCATAGATGCTGGGATAGGCTCCAGCCCCTGTGACCCTTACTCGTAAGGAATAAGCGGAAGACACCGATGGACGATGGATCAATATTCTGTATTCACCTATGTTCCACCTGTTGTGTTGCGTGTCAGAAATTACAAAAACACATTTACACACAGAGATTTCCTGTTTTTTTTTAATCAAATGTTATAAATTGTGTTTGTTCTTTTCATAGTCAGTTACTAGCTTGAGACATTGTTTTACATCAAATTAGGATGATGATTTCCATATTAATATAAGAGCAGGCAAATCAGCCAGTCCAATCTGAGCGCTTCAGGGAGGAGGAGCAGCAAACACAGGAGAAAGGTTAATCGAGCCTCTCCTCCCATGTGTGGATTTAGCATATAAACAGAGAGCTGTAATATCTGGCTCATAAATGTGACTTGTTCCACCCTCGTATGAACAGTAATATGCATTCTTAATGATGGAAAATAAAAAGATATCCACCTCTTAAATGTATCTGTTTATTCATGCACACTTGTGTATCCTGCTCGGGTCCACTACTGCAGCATAAATCCCCTCCCTGACTTCAGCTCGCTCCCAGTGGAGCAGGAGATCTGAGTCTAATACCCTTTTCCCACCCTTTTTAAACCATTGCAACCTCACTTTAAAAAGCTGATTGATCCTGTTCTCATTGTGAGTAGTTGGGAGGAGTTCAGTTGGGTTGCACTTCTTTCTTGTTCCCCTGGTGCATCACTTTAAACGTCACAAATGCAACCGGAAAGATTGATGTTGTCAAAACATCAACCGCAGTCTTGTGTCCTGGGCAGCTCTCCATCTCTGAAACACTTGTGTCTGCTGCAAGGTCATGAGACCCGGGAGTGAGTGACCATCAGCACATTGTAACAAATGCCATGAGTGGTAGTGGAACATTTAGCCAGTGAGGAAAGGCTAAAGGTGGCTACATAGAGTCAATGTTCATATAAACTCTGACTTTAACAGCTGTCACCTTTGGAATATAAGAGTGAGGGGGAGGGGGGCTGGTCCATCATGGAAAACCCCAAACCAACCTTGAAAATTAGAGAGAATAACCAAGTTATGATGCACTTGATTCTCAAGAAGGGAGGAGGGACGGAGATAACACAGAGAAAAATACAGTGTGTCCACCAAACCACAAAAATGGGATTAGGAGCAACTGGATTAGACTTGAGAGCTGATGAAGGTGTCACCTGTCCTTTACCACTCATAAAACTGAATGAGTCAAGGAAGACTGACGCAGAGATAGAACCGGATGACAGAGCAGGAGAGCAGCCTCTCCAGGACAGAGGCAGGAAGGTGACAGGGAGCAGCAGCCATGGCTGATGTCCCTGCTCACGGGGCACTTCTTTTTCTCTAAACTGAGAGAGAGAAATGTACTCTTTGGATCGAGCGCACGACTCCAGAGCTAAATCCCATTGCCAGGGAGCATCAGACAGCTGTCTGTCGTCAGACTCCTTTTTAAAAGCTCAGTGGATGTACAACACCCACCCTTGTCCTCTACACTTTATAGCTGCAGATGAAAAAGGCTGCAGTTTCAATGGTAGAAGGAGCCAAATCATTATCTAGCAGTGCTCGGAGATAAAATAATACGAGAAGGAGAGACCATGGCATGATCCTGAGCCTCTCTCCACACACCGACGCTGAAAAGCTGATCATCTCTTCAGCCGTAGAGAGCGAGCTCAATGCAACAGCTACAGAATGAATGAATGGGCACGCGCTGTAAGGACCCATCAGGAACCAGGGAGGGCAGCCCCTCTGACAAACGCAGTCTTCTGCTGAGGAAACAACTTGCTTCTCATGTGTTTGTCTGAAATTAATTCAGTGGTGATCTCCGTCTTTCCTGGAGGGTTCCTGCTGCAGGTAAGGTGAGTATGTTCCGCTATGTTTATGACTACAGATTTTAGATTTGCTGGATCATTGTCCCACAATATTTGGCAGGAGGCAGGAGGGTCAGAGGTAGAGTGGCTGGCCGTCCAGCAACTGAAGGGCTGCTGGTTCGATCCTCACTTCCCCCAGTGACCATGTCGAGGTGTCCTTGAGCAAGAAAGTAAACCCATAATGGCTCCCGATGAGTTGTTTGGCACCAAAGCTCCCTGCACGCAGACAGACGAGATCATTGACTTTGACAAAGACACTGATGGTGACCACTGACCTGACACTGCATATCACTCAGAGGAGTGTGACGTGTTGATGACAAACCCCCACCCTTATCCAACATGTCAGGGTGCTGCAACTTCCATGCTAAGAGATGAGGTGCTGATCAGAAAGTCATCCAACCATTTTCTGAAGTTAAAATATTTGTCTTTTCTAAAGTCCCATTTCATAAGAATTATGATTTCTTTTGTAGGGCATGTATGCTTTTGCGAGTGTGTGTGTCTGACGTGTTCACTGGAAAAGGAGCGTTTGTTCACACTGACGTGAAAAAAATGTGCATGTTTGAATGTGTCCGTTATAATGTGGAAGTTGTTCATTTCCACTACGACCAAAGCATCTTGGAATTGTGCGGTTCACTCTGCGTCCTGAATCAAGCTTCACACCTCATCAAAGCAAGTGAACAATGGCTGTCACTGAGCTGTAACACCTTGCTGGACTAAGACTCACGTCCATGTTCCAGATATTTGAGAGTGCGCCGGCAACCAATGCTCTAAGCAGCACCACCAACCGTATTTCTCTGAATTCACCTTTTGACCTGATGCTGCATGATGCCTCCAGATTCTGTTGCAGTCACGTGGGGTGAGATTTCATTCTGCTCCCAGTTGTTCTGCATCAGCGTGTTTGAATGTCGCATTGAGGAGCAGAAAGGTGAAGAAACTCATGCATGCCTGCAACATTCCACTTTCAACATCAACACACTCATGGCTGCACAGATGGGCACATTCTCTCATTAAATAATTTGGGAGCGGGGAGAGAATATTAATCAGCAATAACACCTGGTGGGGCGCAAGGTAGACTCCTCAGAGATGAGGGG
>NC_141332.1:4885000-4925000 GCF_037954235.1 Aulostomus chinensis | reverse complement strand
GTTCGCCTTTCCTATAAACTTCTGCTGTCTCTTAATCTCAACATCTCTCCCTTTTTTGTTTGGACATATCAAACTGTCTGGACTTGACCTGCCGTTACACTCAGGTGCACACATATAAAAAAAAAAAGGCCTGCAAAGTCTCCACTTCTGCTTCCCTCTGTCACATCCTCCTCCCCTGTGATTACCTTAAAATAGTATTGGGGTGTAGCGCGTTGTCAGATCCAAGATGGATTGGATTTACTTACCTCTGTTCTGTCTCTTTGTCTTTTCTCTTTATCACTCACTCGTTCGCTCTCTGTATCTTCATCCTGTAATTCCCCTTCTTCATTATTTTCTCCTCAGTTTGTCTCAACCTTTCTCTTCTAGTGTTTTTCTTCAAATCCTCCTCAATCTCTCTTCCTCTTCGCGTCACGTTCCCCAGCTAACCCTATTCATTTCTTCTTTCCCTGTGGATCTAGTTTAAATTGAGCAGTGCAGACAGACCTGAACCCGTCTTTAAGCAGACTGCAACGGTCCTGGCACGGTTTCTCTTTGTTACACATGAGCATCAGTCTTCTTATTTTATTCGACTTTCTTACATTCTCTCCAAATCAGTCTCTTTACAAGATAAACAGACTAAAGGAGGGATGGCGAAAGGACAATCGCACTATAAATTAAAGGTTGTAATAACTTTTTATTCATTCATGATAAACTATCACAGCTCAGTAAAAGGGCTGCAGCTTGCGTGCCGGGTTTTAGAGCTCATTTAAACAAAGAGAATGATTATTTCTTTGTTTAAGAATTCGATTGTTGGAACATTAAAAAATGGTAGAAGAGGCTGATTATCCCAGAGTAGAGATATCAATAAAATAACCACACTGTGGGAGCTGCTCAAAAAATGTTACTCCCCATCAAACAGGCAAGCTTTGATCACTGCGGAACGTGAAAGAGACTCAACCTGCTTAGCTGTGGTTTCCTTGAACTCTCTTTCAATGTGTAAAAAGTCAGAACCGTTTTTCAAGATGTACTTGAAGAAAAGACAAGAGAGTAACTAAGAGCAAGGTGAACAGCAGCTGTACCACCGGAACACATCACTCAAAGTATCTGGCTAAAAACTAGCCAGACTTTTCTGTGAAAGGGTTGCCATGGCATCGTGCTGCGTGTGTTTTAATCCCATTTTTGCCATTTCTTGTTGGAGGAGATTCTACAGGGTTAGTCACACTGTGAAAACCGGACTAGGGAGGAGTTTGAAGTCAGCAGTATCTATAATGACATCAGTTTCAATCTTTATATTAGCACAATGTTATGTGCATCTAATCATTTTAATCAATTCAAAAAATTCAATTCAGTTCAAGATTGTCCTCTTAGAAATCATTTCCTGGGATTCTTGAAATGATTGGAAGTGTGTGGTGTGAACTAGACGGTGCGCGTGCTTTCAGGGTGTGTCCAATCTGTTCATATGAGTTTAACGATGCATAACCTGCTGTCAGGCTCAGGGTGAAAATAGCTTGTTACTAATCTCTACATTAGTCTTTGGTAGGCCAACCACGAATCACGAGAAACATCTTTGTTTGACGCTCCTCCGTCCTGCAGTATTTGTACTCACAGCAGCCCCCCACAACGTTAAAGTAAGCGAAGGAAAAAATAAATACTTAATGCACTTTTACACCTAAGACGGCTGTACGACCGCCAGCTTCATAGTTCCATGTGTGGCGGCCCGGCCACCAATTTAAATGACACGTTTAACTTCTGTTCGTGTTCTGTCATCAAGCAGCAGCCAGGTTCATGTCATCGGTGACACAGTACATGACATAACGTGTCCTTTTTCGTGTTTGTGTGCACTCTTCTATCTCTGGCTTAGGTCCAGCACATCGTTTTGCATCAGTCCGTGTGTTTTTGCAAACGCACCAATTGTAGCTTGTAGTCGCAACGGCGATTGTTATTTTTCAAACCCCTGAAAGACCCTCCCACGTGCAACAAGGTCAAAGTTCAAACAGGATGAAAGGTGAAGATGTGACTGGGCAGCAGGCAGCTAGAGGGCTACAGCTTCTCCCACTGCAGCGATGTACAACAGCCCTCTAATCAGGCTTGGTGGTACAGGCCCCTGGGGGGTGATGCTGCCAATGCATTAGAACAACCTTTTTTATCCTTGAACCAAATAAAGGACAATGACAAGATGCTGTGAACAGTACTGTAGTCATCATAATCATCGTGTTTACAGATCTCAGGCCAGTATTCTACTCTAAACTCTGAGTCTGTCATATTTGCAGCTGAAATGACAGACGTTTTTCATGTTGTCATTCATTCATCCACTGGTAGCCCCTGCAAGTCAAAACAAGCTGGGATAATAACAGCTTTCTGACAATTCTGACACCCAGTTGGTGTGTCGTCACTGTCCAGCAGGGCGGCGTGCACGGGAGCGCAGTCTTGGCTCACCTGAATAGAACAGGGCCATATTGAAAGTTATTAATTACATTTGGGTTTGGCCTGCATTGACATGTCAAAATGGCGGCAGAAGAGGAGCATACACTTGACTGGCTGAGGTGAGGGCTGCCTTTCCAGACGGAACAAGTCTTCACATAGCCTTTATTCTCGTGTCTCTGTCCATGAATCGCTCCTTCTTCTCTTTTATCTTCTCGCTGTGTCTCCCTGCAAATTTATGGCTGTATCATTAAAAAAAAAGAATTAAAATGACTTTCCACAGGCTATCTGCGTATGCTGTGGGTCTTATACGACACTGTCTCTGTGAGCTACTGATATGCAATTTTCATGCAGATCGGAAGTACGGGGGTAATAGGAGAGAGTGAGCAGCATAGGTAGAAAGGAGAGAAGAAAAAAGAGAATTTGCCCTTTAAACAAAATGAATCACCACTTTAAATTTCTGCATACTGTAAAGACTTCTTTCTAGGTTTTTATGTGCCTAGCTTCAAGGCTGATGAATAATGTGATGAAGGCAATGCTCTGCCTGCATTATGAAATCCGAGGGACGTCTACAGATTATGAATAAGGATTTTACAGCCTGAAAGACGTTCATTTTACAGCAGTAGGTAACATATGAAATATATTTAATGATGCAAAAGCCAAGAAGTGCTAAATGTGATAGTGGCACAAGTTGGTGATTCAAATCCAACATTTCCTCCAAAAGTCTTATAAAATCCAATTTTTATGGCAATTTTAACAGGAAAAAATATATATATTGGAATATTTGTTTTGGGGTTTTTTTGTTCTTTCCGCCAATTCAGGACCCAGTGATGAACTGACTGACCTCAACATGGAAACATTACATCATACAAGGGGCATGGAAGTGAGGTCAAGTGGAGGTTTAATAAGAGCAGATCCAAAGCCAGTGATGACGCACCTCCCTGAGGACTGCAGGTACAGGGACCAGGTCACTGCTGAAACCCAGTTGTGAGAGGGGCAATGCGTGAACCAGGTCAGGACTCATGACCAGAAGAGTTTGGCCCAGTGTTTGCATGACAGTTGAACCTCTTTCTAAGCCTTAGGATCTAAGGAATGTGGGTAGTTAGTTTGTCTTAAGTAAAGGTAGAAAAAAACAATACAAAGTCCATCATTTCATATTATGATTGGCCCCTCATGTAGCTGAAGTATAAATCAGCCCTTTCCAGCAGTATGTTGACATAGTGCACTCTTGTACACGGTCCACCTGAAGATCCACCTGGAGGTTTACCTGAGGCTCCACCATGAATTTCCAATTTTGCCTGACTTCGTGTCCCCTCCATGTCAGCGCCAGTGTCACAATCACACACTTAGTTACCTTCCCCACGTTAGCTGACAGAGAAAGGCATTAAAATAATTATTAGTTCTATCTCAAATCAGTGAAATTAAAGCTGTACTTGTAATGAGCTCCCTGACCCATCCGTGGGTACAAGAGTCCTCTGAGTCATCCTATTCTCACTCTTCAGTATTCATGAAACAGGTGGCAGTTTGCATTAATGCTCATTAGCTGCTATTTTTCTCTCCCACATCATTAAGCATACATAAATACGATTATATATTATTGCACAATACATGCATGAGTAGTTGCATGTAATAAAGAGAAGGAGAACTTTTCTGAAACCAAACTCATTGACTGAGAGCTGGTGGTGAGGATGTTGTCGCCTTCTTCACCGCTAAGCCAGCAGATGTAGAAAAGTCTCACTGAACACATCCAACTTTTCCTTTGATGAGGCAAATATTCCTGGCGGAGAGAATAACCACACAAGCCAGCACCCCCACACCGTCTTCACCTCGTCTGGTGCCTCAAATGACTGCTGTGTACACCCATGCATGATGGAGGAGTGACGTTTCTGCTCGCCCCTGCAGGCTCCGTCGCTACGTTTGTGGGCTGATGGGCCGGAGCCTGTGCTGTATGCACAAACGCAATATCTCACCCAGATATCAACAACAATGAGGTGAAATTGAAACAGAAAAGGTCACTGCTGGTCATATCATCGTGTCATCCGCTGATATGATTGTTTCTTTCTCAGCTACGCAGTAAAACAATGACATATTGGCCTTTGTGTTGTTTACAATGTAAATTTGCACCTTGATGTTCTTTGAGGTTATGTTCACAATCTCCACCGGCAGGGAGGCAGGGAGCTGGTCAGGAGTGTCAGTAGGAACTCTCAGTTGCGCTCTAAAGTTAGTTAGAAATGAAAGACCTCAAGCACATATGAGCAGACAGACTGAGACTCCTCCATCCCTCCGTCCTGGGCCCTGGACCCGCCTCCTCCAAGGCCCCGATGACACCTGAGACGCACCGCCGGTTTATCCGCCATCTCCAAATGCGTCCAGCTGACCAACTGGGATAGAATTTTGTTGCTGACTACATTACGTCCGCTGTTTATTCGTGTCACACCATTTACTAATAATCGTGCAGTTTACTTCAGTTCACACGCCATCGTTGTTTTCTCCTGATGCCTCGTCCTCCTCACTCGCCAACCCTTAAGCTGTTGAGTTGGTACGTCTGGAGATATTTTGCTTACGCAGCACTTGGTCCAACCCAGACAAGTTAGCTGGTCCCATCCAGACTTACTCTTGCTGTCTGACTTTACAGTTCTCCAGGTTACAATGTTGGATGTTAATGCTGGTATTACTGCCAGCTACTTTTGGAGCCATTTCCTTCATCCGTCTTCCTAGCAGTTCTCTCATAAACAGCTCTTCTGCAGTGGGAGTCCTCTGCTTTTCTTTCAGCACTCTCCCCTCCCTCAATTTCCCACATCCAGCGTTGGCGTGCTGTCATTGACATGACAAAAGACAAGTGGTGGACATGATCGCCTGCTGTGTTTCAGCTGGAAACTCAGGTAGATGAGGCCAAGAATGATCAAAATATAAAGTTATAATGTGCCATATTGTGATGAGAGCATATCTAATGGGTGTCGTCTTCAGCCTGCTGCTTATTCGCTCGCCTGACACCTGAATGGATTCTATACTCCTGTACTTCTCTACTCCCACCTGCTCTTGTGATGACATAATAAAATCAGATCAGCAGGATTTCTGACTAAATATCGGACCGGTAGAGTTCAGTGGCGACGGGCTCAGTTCTGGAATAATGTGAGAGCAGGAACTGATTACCAATCTCAAATAGAAGCAGGCATTTTCCTCCATGCTTAAATTGTCTTGTAGCCATTTAGAGTCCAACAGGTCCATTATTGATTAGATGCTGAAGAATACAATAATCATCTCATCCCTGAATTGACCTGACTTGAACAAAGATAGAGATTCAATGAGACACAGGAAGACAATGTCCTTTTTCCTCTCTCTTATGTTTGTGCCACACAATATTGATGGACACAATCGTCTAATCGCTGAGTGAAAAGGGATTGGACTGCTGGCAGAGCAGCATTGTTGAGAGAGAGGAGGAAAACCTTTCTTTGTCTCAAATTGGATCACAACCCTTGAGGAAATCTTTTTAATTTCTTATCTCATTTTGTTCCTTTTCTCACGCTGATAGTATCTTCTGTGCTTGCCCTTCTTTTTACTCCAATTTAATTCAATTCAAATTACTTTTTTTTTTTTTTTTTGGTCCACACGTGGAAAGAAAGAAAAGTTATTTGCCGAAGCAAATTTAGTGTGAAAAAAGAAAAAAAAAATAGAGATAACGACACGTCTTGTTCAAACCACTCTGGTGCTACGATGATGACCGGAGGAGGAGGGGAAGGAAAGAGAGGATGTTAATCAATTAAAGAAATAAACGGGCCAGAAAGAGAGAGGTGGAAACAATTAGGACATCCTAAGTGGTTCAATAGCACAAGAGCCTCCCTGGGTCTACCTTCCTTCCACGGCACATGAAACCATCCTCCTGTGTCCACAGTCAGCTCTAAAATACAATAAGAAGAAGATAGATCAGTTATATTAGTTTGGACAGTAAATTCTTTGAAGAGAGTGTTTGGGTTTTTTTTCCAGTCACCTTTGTTATTTTTTGCTTTTGTCTGATATGTTATCAAATATCAAAACCTGGTTATTCTGCCAGCAGTAGAATTACTGAGTGTGCTACTTCCATTTATTCTCTCTTTTGCTTCACTTTCAAAATACGATCTTCCACTTTGGAGATTAAGAGGTGCTTCTGTCACGACGTGTGTATTGATCATTGGTGTGGATACACGCCCCAGGCTGGGATTTTAAAATTGATGTTTCCGTTCAGTTTCAGCAGGGATCTCCTTGCTTCCAGGTACCTGATAGTGAAATAACAGTCGAAAAAATATGAAAAGCAAATAAAGACAGACCTGCTTTCTTCTGGGGGTGTAGCTGAGTAGATGATGATGCAACACATCGGCTGGTGTGTACATGCTGAGCGGGTTTGTGGCTGCAGCTGCTGTGCAGATGATAATGTTCCAACATGTTTTTTTTTTCTCTTCTACTGCGGGGATGTTGTATTCTGCTGTTCAGCTCCGTTCTTTAGCTTATATCAACCACATCAGGCTCAGGTGAAGTTTAGACATAAAGAATAAATCCGCAAAACATGCTCTTGCTCCAAAGTCAATAAATCCTTCTGGTTGGATTGTCCAGGTAGGAGGACAAGTTTTCAAAGTACCGTGCAGTGATTGGTCAATGCAGAAGTTTTATTTTCTATATATATATAAAAGATAAATAAAACATATGCATGATTGATGCAACGTCTTTGGCCCGCTGGCGGAGCTTTGGACTCCCAGTCTCATTGTTACATTTGTGAGAGCCATTCACTAGTGTTGCCAATCAATTGCATCACCCTCCCTTCTTCCTCTGTACACACACACACACACACACACACACACACACACACACACACACACACACACACACACACACACACACACACACAACACTGTCCTTTTCTTTCAGTCCATACTGATGACCATGGCATAATAACAAAGGTGACATGGTTGACTTGTTACCAGTAATTATCCTCTAACTCATTATTGGCAGGTGGGAGGTTCATTATGTTTGTTGGGTGGACGGTATATTTATGTATGCTGGACTCTAGTCTTGTGTGTGTATGTGTGTGTGTGTGTGTGTGTGTGTGTGTGTGTGTGTGTGTGTGTGTGTGTGTGTGTGTGTGTGTGTTCACCATGTATTTCTCATTGTGGGGACATACAGTAAACAGACTGACACAGTCGCCTCCTGGTGTGGAACAAACAGCTGGAACCCCAACATCAGTTCTGAGGTGAACTTCTTTAGAGGTTAAGAGGTTAAGTTAAAGTGAAGGTAAATCTCCAGGGAATAAATACTGGTCAGTGTAATGTCGGAAGTGAGGGAAACACTACTGTGTGTGTGTGTGTGTGTGTGTGTGTGTGTGTGTGTGTGTGTGTGTGTGTGTGTGTGTTAAAAGATATATGAAACTGCTATGGTAATTAGCAGCATTAATGGCATTAGCCAATTAGCTAACATGCCCTGAAGAGCATTGATCATTGAAGCAAGGGGCAAGGGATCTATTTGTCTTGCCAAGGCCCAGCTAGCAAGGTAATATCTCGAGTTTATAATCCAGGGTACACATGGGTGTGTGCGTGCACACACACACACACTCACACACTCTTTCACATACTCACACATTCGCGTACGCTGCAAAGCAGGAGCTGTTTCACTGCACTATTACGCCTAATTATAATACCAGGAGAAATGTAAACGTACAAGCGTAAATGCATATGTTGAATAAAGTTTCCTGTATCCTGGAGACACACACGCATGCACGAACGCACACACACACACACACACACACAGTCATCATAAATGAAGCCAAAGCTACCCCCCATTGATTATAACCACATTACCCCTCCCATCCCAATTAAGTTGTCAAGGTGATGGAAAGACTGCTGGACTGGCCTATACATTCATCCTGGACAGCCCAACTTGCCTCCCTCCCTGCACCACAATGAAGCCAGAATATAGAAGATGCCATGTTGGTAACAGCATAAGCTATTTCAGAGATGAAGAGGAGGAGGGGAGAGGGAACAGGAAGGGACAGAAAGAGGAAAAAAAGGAGGAAACAGATTTACAATGATTATCATTTTTAGAGTCCTATTTCACACGTCAGCATTCCACATTTCAAATGTCTGGAACAAGTGTTTTTCCTGGCTTTAATCTGTCAGAGAAAGTTGAGCGGCTACACTTGCGTGTATGAGCAGTACGTGCAAGTGCCCATGGTGTGTGTGTGTGTGTGTGTGTGTGTGTGTGTGTGTGTGTGTGTGTGTGTGTGTGTGTGTGTGGGTGGGCTTGTGTGTATAAAGACGAGTCTGGCAGCAGGTTGTTCTTAGGAGAGGTAACCTTTGCTTGTATAGATGAGAGAAAGTCTCTCCGACACCCCAAGGTCTTAAAGCTGTACTGTATATAAGAAAAGAGACACATGCAGATCCACGCTCTCGCAAACGCTAAATTCACCCGAGTCGTACAAAAAAAAGGAGAGATTTGACTGCTCAGTCTGATTCAGCAGCAGTCACACCCACTCCCACCTGCATAAACCGACAAAACCCCACACAGGCCAGCTCATCTTATAGACCGCATTTCTACATTTCTGTCGATGCAAAAGCTGCAGTCAGCTCATTTATTTTGCTGATAACCGACTTTACTCATTCATTCAGCCTGGACATTCTGCAGCATGTCATTTTAATCAGGTCATTCACACACAACAGGAGTGACGTCAGGAATGAAACCACAATCAAACATCCAGCTGGCATCAAATTAGATTTGTGTAGAGCAGCATTGGTCTGAAAAAATGAAGTCAAAACTTAGGGCGAAGGACTAGTAACTTTTGAGGCGAGCACTATACCACATGCTGTCTTGCAAAGAGGACGCTAAGAAGATCAATACAACTTGGAGCTTGTGGGCCAGACGAATGCTTGGCTGCTCATAATTACTTCCTGCGGCCAGATGTATAAATGATGTGTATGCACAGCTGGCATTGAGAAGAGAGGAATTTGCTGTGAGATTTTAGAGCAAATCAAGCCTGATGTTGACAAAAAAGAAATGAAAAATGAAGCGAGAGGTATTTAATCATCAAAAAACAGTCACTAATTTGCATTAAGAATGATATTTTTTTTTGGTCAACATACCCACATATAATTTAATGAATGAATATTTTATTTCGGTTACATAAAACTTACAAAATCGAGATTGTTGCACCCAAATTGAATCCATAACTGGAAAAGGACTCGACTGAAGCTCATGGCTTATCGTTGCTAACCCTGTACTATCCAAGGAAAACCCAGATTATCAGCAAGAGAAAAACAAAAAATGTGAACAATTAGTACAGGAGACATTTCAATCACTTTACATTGTAATCATTGATTATTCTACATTTCAATGTTTGTTTTTGTTTTTTGCTTTTGAACCCTTGCAGAGAGCTGTACAGTTTCGACTTATCATTTGGTCCATTCTGTAATTTAACTCCTGAAAGTGAAGCACATCTGTTTTGAACATTAGTTCTCATCTTCTTCACCATCCTCTTAAGTTATAATTTCCTTTTTTTAATTAAAAAAATGTTTTATCCTAATTGGAAAGATATTATTCTTATTTTGAAATGTACAATTTCCAGAAATTTTTATTTTTATATGTGTTGGCCCTGCGATGGACTGGTGACACGTCCAGGGTGAACCTCGCCTCTCACCCGTAGCCGCTGGGATAGGCTCCACCCCCACAACCCTAAATAGGAATGAGCGGAAGACAATGGATGGATGGATGGATGGATGGATATTCTGTCATGGGCAGCACGGTGGTGCAGTGGTCCTCACTGTGGCTCCCCAGCAAGAAGGTTGTGGGTGGAGCCCCGGCTGGAGCACAGGGTCTTTCTGTGTGAGTCTCCATGTTCTCCCTGTTCCTGCTGGGTTCTCTCTGGTACTCCAGCTTCCTCCACAGTCCAAAGACATCAAGAGGGACCAGGTTAATCCAGACTCTAAATTGACCGTAGGTGTGGCTGGGAGAGCCAGTGGTTGTCTGTCTCTATGTGTTGGCCCTGCCATGGACTGGTGACTGGTAAAATCAAACCATTCTAACGCAACCTCATGGAGCTCCACAGGTGATTCACTGTGATTCATTCGTACATATTGAGACCTCTTATTTGAATAACTTCTTAACTACAGTGTTTATATTTCAGCTGAAGCAAGAATTGTAAGTCAATAAACGCTCCTTTTGCGTGTTGATCCTTGTCTACTGCTGTCACTGCATTTTCTTCAAATTCCATCACTGCCACAGATGTTGATTGATTACACCTTAAACCTTATTGATGGTCATTCAGCAACTTAGAGTTCTCCACAAATGCATAAACTCCATTAAAAATGTCTCAAGTATTTTTGAAAATTGAGGTAGGAGAGAAACTGGTCTCTGATTTCATATAATTTCCTTATCATAAGTTGGGATCAATTTAGCCGTTTTCATCTAATCAGGAAAAGTACCTGTTGCAAAGACAGTTCAGCGGCTTAATGACACAGCTAATGACTCATTTGACGAGTGATGAATCAGTAATGTTACACTTGGGAGCTCTTTCGTTCCTAAACTTTCTGACAACTTCTAGCTTCTCGCTCACACATTTCTAAAGGAGACAGAGTGACAGCTGTCAAAGCAAAATCAAAATTTTAATCTCCATCATTTGGAGTCTTAATTACAAAAAAAATCATGGAACTCATAAAAAAAAAATCTCCTTTGTATTTTCAATAACTGAACTGCCATTTTTAACGTATTTTTTAATATCCGTAGTATTGTTAACATTTTTATCACCCCATTAAGCACTCCCATGTAGCCTCAATATTCTTTTTTTATATTTTTGCCACAGTTGATTGAAATATTTTTCCTTCCATTTTTCCTTTGT
This sequence comes from Aulostomus chinensis, assembly GCF_037954235.1. Taxonomy (NCBI): domain Eukaryota; kingdom Metazoa; phylum Chordata; class Actinopteri; order Syngnathiformes; family Aulostomidae; genus Aulostomus; species Aulostomus chinensis. The sequence goes on along the minus strand of NC_141332.1, from coordinate 4,913,746 downwards.
TAGACACTTGTTAAAAAAAAAATTGTTAACCTAATCGTTTTCTTTTTGCAAGCTTTGTTTCCAAACCCTTTGTTAGCTCCGGTTCCGGCTCTTTTGCTTTTAGCCTGCAGAAATGCCGAAGTTTCAATCAGCCACAGTCGTGTGTGTGTGTGTGTGTGTGTGTGTGTGTGTGATGAGTTTTTTTGTTCATCTAATCTTGTTTAATTAATTTGGCAATAATCCATATCCTAAACGGTGGCTTAGTGTTTATGACACGTTGACCACACAAGCACAAATCTAGACTTTTAGGACAGAAGCTGCGAGTCGGACAACGATTACATCCAATTAAAAATTCAATGGTAACCCACTCTGTTCCAGGCAAACAAAAAAAAACAACATAGATTGCTAAGGTCTGCTCAACTCTTTATTAAATGGCAGCTTGGCCGTATGTCTTACAAGTCCTGATTATTTATTTCCATATTAATTACTCGTCTCCTTGGTTCAGAAGGACACTTTGTTCCAAGAGGGCAAAGTGGCAGCAGTTTGAAACACTTTAGCCTCCATATTCTCCGAGTGGGTGAGACTAATACATTGCTCTGTAACCTTTTAGCCTGTCCTCCTTCACAGACAGGAGGGTCATGAGCCGTTTTTGCCTTCATTGCATCAGAGTGAGATGGGACACGGGGGCAGTAATTCACAATGAATGACTGAGGACGCCATCTTCCTCATGACGACCTCTAGCTTGTTTTCAGATTCAATCCATTACAGACGATGTTTGGTCTCATTTACCAATTCCCATTCCCCCTGAAAGCAATAGTGACCACTGACCACTTCAGCTGTAGATTGATTTGCAGGATGCCTGAGGGACAGAAAAGACACCAGAAGACAGATGACTCAATCTCCATAATAACCAAGGCCTGCTTTAATTTTTTTTCAGTTCAATCAGTTTCTTCATTTCCAAGTCAATGGCTTTCCTTCAAAAATCCAAAACACCTTTATGCTTGAGCAGGCTGTCACATCTAAACCAATTTAGAAGTAACTGTGAATGAATGCTGAATTGAAAACAAATGGGTTTATGGTCCAACTGAATAATTGGAATGAATAGTGGGGCTATTTATGAGGACAACTTGAAGGAAATCTTGTCCCTACAGCTCGGCTTTGCTGCGCAGGTCATTTTGGTGACTTACTGGGGTCGAGAGCGTGGACAGATCACCACACGGGCTTCCCTGGAGCAAACTGAGGATTAATCATTGACTTTTTTTAACATTAATATCAATTTTAAAATGTTGTGCTGAAATGAAGGTGATTTTGAAATTGTTGGAGCCCTTTATTATGAAATCCTTTGTTTCACCACAGACAAGAAAAATGCTAGTGTCTCATCACCAAGAGACTGGTCATGTTTGTTCTTATTCTTATCCTTACTCTATTCTTATTCTTACATAAAAGAAAAAAAAGTATTGTAGTAGTAGTGTGAAGTATTTATGAAGATGGGTGTCAACTCAACATACCTCAACTGAAGTGAGAGTACAAACGTTCTCTAATTATAACAACAAATAAATAAAAGTACATTGTTCAGGTATTTATTGAAAATAAAACAGATATTGATTTTATTTGAAAATCTGGCTGCATTTGAAAATATAGGCTGAATCTAAAGCAGCAGCCAGTAAGTTTAATGGGACAAGAAGATTCCGATTGCAACAAAACCAAATTCCTTCCAATAGCTCTTAAGTTCATTTGTATCTTGCATGTTGGATGGGTGCAAAGGTGAAGTGTTGTGGTGATTGAGGACTGTTACATGCCAGACTAAGTTCCTCCCTGACAGGCAGCAATGAGCTCACACAGCTGAGGAGCTTCCAGAAAAAAACCTCGCAACAAGAAAAAAAAAAAGCAACAAATTCTGAGGGAAATACGTTCCAGAAATCAGAGTGCCACATGTATGGGACTCCTCCCATTCACTTATCACTCACTCGATTTGCACAGTGACCAGACAGAACACAAATGAAGACAGAGACGGGACAAATGACCCGCATCTATCACAGTGACCTGGAGAGTCGACTGCTGACCCTGAAAAAGAAGAACATTTCTCATTTGGAGATTTAGCCAGAAACTGTCCTGGTTTGGGTCTCAGGTCGTACTGTTGACTGACTGAGCACTACTGTGGCCTTCCAACCTCTGAACCATTGATTTGTATGAAGCCTGGGGTACACAGGAGACAGTAATTAAAGACTTGCCAGAGAGATGGTTCATTAACATTAGTGGCACCCAGCTGGTCCAAACCACAGAGCTCAGGAAAAAGCAGAGCAGCAGAAACGACCATTAAGATATGCAACTACCCTGGAAATGCACGAGATCCACCTTTGCTAACTCTCTGTACCTAAGAGCTCTGAGTGGCTGTCACATATGAGTTCATGCTTGCTGAAGACAATGTTACAAAGAACCATTCAGAGCCAAGTGACCAACTCTCTCTCAGACGTGAACAGCCACTGATGGACCGTGGAATCTGCGACTGATACCATTGCATAAGCCATACTTCTGTTTGAAGGTCTTTTCCCCTTTATACCCTGGAAAATAACCCACTGCTACTGCTCAGAAAAGGCTATTTATAAAACCTGGGAGGAAGACTTGTGATGTGGTCTGGATACGAATTCCAGGACAAAAACGTAGGTGTTGGGAAGTTGCAGATATCTCGACGGACCGTGTCACATCATGCAGCTGCGACAGCCAATGTCTCCCAATTCTCTCTACTGATGTTCAGTCACAGATTTCAGCCTTTATGCACTTGATTTGACAACTGGTTATAAGTTCATCCTCTGATTTTATATGTTTTTGATGTATTATAGAATATCCTTGGGTGCTTTGAAAGGGACATATAGATGTAATGTATTAGCTTTTATTTATTCATTTTCATGTAAGCTGGGAACACCCCTTTACATATAAGGTCTTTGTATATTGGCGGACCCCATGATGTGGCAGGTGGCTTTCAAAGGTGTCCGTGGTTTACTGACGGACTCCCCAGTGGTGAAAAGTGCACCTGTGGGTGTGTGTGGGACGCGGCTGTGTGAGCGGTTGCTGGGAGCACAAGCAGCACGGAGGTAACTGGTGCAAGGTTTCTGGTCTTCATGGCCCGAGTTTAAATGTGCCAGGAAACTCACACACCAATGGCACGTTGTCATCTCATCAGCTCACATCTCCAACAATGCCCGACTGAGACTGGAGCAGGTGTTGATGAAAAATCTTGATTTGTTTCTCAGTTTGATTGACACATACTGACACAGACACAGTTTGGCTGTGATGTTCCAGACCTTCGCTGAAGAAAACTTTCTCTCAATGAAATGTTAGCACAACATAAAAGAGCCTTAGGCTGAACTCACCAACTGCCACTCAGAACCACTGCGACTGGACCAAGATTCTGGTGACTGAATGGCATTTCCATTCCTCCTTCTCTCTTGGCACCACTCGCATTAGCATTTTTAACTATTAAATAATGCTTGTCATGAATTCATCACCTGTTTGATATCCATGCCTGAGGCCGATTCAGCCAATGGCAGGTTTTTTTCCATGCGGCCTTCTACCGTAGAGTCAGCAAGGGGCTTTCTCGAGGGGAGCTGGAGACTCTGCAGACCAACTCCCTCCATCTAAGTCCTCTCCTGGATTTCCTCTTTCGTCACAAGCTCCTCGCATTTCGTATTTGTTTCCGTGTTCTCTCTCTATCGTACCTTCGTCCCTCCTTCTTCTGTACTTCTGGCTGTCTGTTGGGCTCAGGAGGTGTCATCCTTGAAGCAAGAACTCCAGAAGAACACTCTACCTCCGTCCTGGCCCCTGACAGCTGGCACTGAACAGTTTCCTGAGCTTTGGGAGATTGTGGCCATGATAGGCTCTAATCAGGTGGGGTTTTCACGGAAAGGCAGTATCCCCCCCCCCCCCCCACTCCTATGATGTCATATCACTGTGTCACAGCTTCTGGTGCTTGCAGTGTTCAGGTTAACAAACAAAGCAGCCTAATTTACAATCAGCATTTCCTGGCAAGTGATCTGTGCACTGGGAAAATATGCATGAGATAATCCTAGAAAGAAAGCTCACGGTGGTGTTTTGCCTGTGCAGGCATAGCAAAGAATTTGAATATGAGCAGTCTGGTTGTTTATAAGGTTCTTGTTTAACATTGAACTGGTTCCATTCATTTTAGACTTTTTAATGATTTAGATACAAAAATTGGAAAGTATGGCCTTGCTTTTGAAAGACTAACATTATCCTTCCATGATTGTTCTTTCCCATGTATGCACAATGCCCTACAAGCACCTCCTCCATGACACCTGATACAGAAAGCTCCCCAAGTCCCACATGCATTTTCACCTTTTCTTCTTTAACCCCATTCCTACCCGGGCATGCTAGTGAGCACCACTAAGCTATAGCTGGCTCTCTGTGCATTGTAAAAGGACGGAACTCCAGCGCTAATTGGTTTTCATTTTGATCTCTGCGGCCTTTGAATAAGTCTCCCACCCCCCGGGTAATAGAATGGCCCTGGCCACTATAATTACCAACCACAGTGGAGAGAGAGCAGGAGAGTGGGAGAGAAAGAGGATGAGAGATGGAATAAAAAGAACAGATGACTGAATGATGGGAGAAAAATCCAGTAGCTGGAGGCTCAGTGAGCAACATAAAGACAGAGCGCAGCTGAGGAGGAGTCACTGCAGTAGGGATATGAATTTGACCAGAACAAATTATGTGGCCGTGGTTTTGTTATAACCTGCTCATCAATGGTCAGGTATGTTTACGAGGTTCACAACGGGCAGAGAGAGTCAATTAGGTGGCAAAACCCTGAGGAATACATTTATATTTATAATGTTGCACTCTTTTGCAGAATACTTAAATTTATAAAAGCTCCTGCTGCGTCCATGTTTTTCTGTGTCCGTGTTCTGCTTCAGTGTATATCGACCTTGAATGCTGATGTTTGTTGCTCAGAGAAAAGATCAATGGGCCAAGGTGACTGGCTGAGTATCTCGGACCCTTGCACCACTTGAATAAGGGAACCAGGGAGGGTGCATGTTCGAGAGGATGTTGCATGTTGATCGCAATGGCCAGCGGGCTGCTGCTCTCAGGTCTGTTCGTATCCTGGGAGCTACAGCAAATACAGAGGAAAAACTAATTCGCTGTCAGGTGAGGGCCCATCAGTCATGACTCATTCTGGTCCCAAGCCTCATGTCAGATTTATGCCAACTGTATCAAAGTCAAACGAAATGCTAACATGATGTGTGATGCTGGTACAGATCCCAGTGAACCACTTTAAAAGCATATTTTATTTCCTCCTATTTTATTGTCTTTTGAAGTGTCATTGACCAGTCAAACGGACACTGAGATTACACCAGTAAATGACACTTCAAAGATGGACTCACCCCACAACCCATTTAAAAGGCTGCCCTTCTGCCTGGAGCTGCTTCAGTGTGTTCTACATTTTTAACTCAAGTACTCATATATCACACGATTTTGGAGGTACACTTGTCTAATTTGCATTATGCAGCATCGTGTGTCAAGAAAGCACACAAAAACGTCAGTCGGACCAGTTCTGCAACACGCAGCTGTCGTCTCCAATCTACCTCACGGTAAAAAGAACATAGACCAGTTTTCGTAGCTAATCTGCTGAGACTGCAGCGAGTTGTCGTGGCTCTAATCTCCCACTGCTGCAACCAGTCGTCTCATTAAAAAATCATCGAGTGGGAGAATTGAGGCAACTGCTACAAACTCCTTGACTTAATTTCTCTTTAGTCATAACACAGAGTTGTAAATGAACTGGCACGACAGTTAAATAAAGTCCTATCACATCTCCCCTGGTTTCTTTTGTAATTCCTCTCCATACTTCATAGCTGCCCCCCCCCACCACCCGATTTCCACTCCATCATCTTTTTCTTTCTTTTTTTGCATCTTTTTCTCACCTTTATAAGGGATGTTTAGAAAATTATCATGTTTATGGCTTTTTGAATGGCATGAGGTTCATCTTTTCAGAACTTGGTCTGAATATATCTTGAGAAATAACTGCTCAGAGTCGAACTGAAACTTTATTAAACCATTCAAGTCCTCGCAGACGTTTTCTAATGGGTCCATCACTTCTTTGTGACTGCAGAATCCAGTAAAAACCAGCCATGTGTGTTTAGCTTGATGCTCATGGCGCCACTAACAACTGTCCAGAACTATCCATATACAACATCTCAGGTGCATCGTCTGCTTTATCCCCATCAAACTAACTGCAGCACCTCCATTTTGGCGCTCGCTCACTCCGATGATGGGCGGGACCAGCTGACACATTCAGCTGAACAAACTCACTGGAAAGGTTGTATTTTGTTAGTTTTTTTTGTTCTAATCAAAGTGTTTGTGGATTAGCGATCGTGAAGCTGCTTAAAACATGGACAATAGAGGACGATGTCCTTGAGAGTTTGAACTGAGGTTTTTGGACTTTGGTGTGGTTTGTGGTTGGTGACGCCACTGCGGTGTAAAAACATGTGAGTACCTTATGGATGAAGTATCACTTACACGTCATGAAATCAGTGGCCCACTATTGGTCATTTGTTGCTCAGTTTGTCACAGTTTTGATACGTATGAACAAATTCAGTATCTTCCTGGAGTGTTAAGAAATGTGCTATGTTATTCCCAGGCTAAAATGGTAACTGTGCAACCCCCCCCCCCCCCCCCGACAGCAGGCTTTCCACCCCCTCTGAAAGTGTAGCAGTTCAGAACAGCTTGAAACACTTGCTGTGAGTTTGTACACCCCCACAAACTAATATTAAATATTACCTGTGTAAAATCTATGTGTTAATGTTCTGAGCTTGTGTGTTCACTCACTCGCTGGTTTATTTGTCCCCCTTCATCAGTGTCCACGTAAGCAGGAGGAGTAACAGAGACCTGATGGAACAAAGAGGTGATGCCAGTCTTTCAAAGAATGAAGATGTTGTCCTGGCACTGGCACTTCACCCCTCATTTCCAAGCATCCTGCCACTGTGTTTCTGCCAGATAAAAAAAAGAAACAATAAATACTGCAGCCCCATGGCTGTCACTGAGATGTTGACCTTTGACCACTACATTTTTTTCAGGTCATCCTTGGGTTCAATTGGATGTTAGTACTGTATGTATTTGAACAGATTTCCTCAATATCATTTTTAGTTAAGGTGACCTTTGACCAGGGCGGCACGGTGGAGCCGTGGTCCTCACTGTGGCCCCCCATCAAGAAGGTTGTGGGTGGAGCCCCGGCTGGAGCACGGGGTCTTTCTGTGTGAGTCTCCATGTTCTCCCTGTTCCTGCTGGGTTCTCTCTGGTACTCCAGCTTCCTCCACAGTCCAAAGACATCAAGAGGGACCAGGTTAATCCAGACTCTAAATTGACTGTAGGCGTGACTGGGAGAGCCAATGGTTGTCTGTCTCTATGTGTTGGCCCTGCCATGGACTGGTGACCCGTCCAGGGTGAACCCCGCCTCTTGCCTGAAGGCTGCTGGGATAGGCTCCACCCCCCCCCCCCAACCCTGAACAGGATAAGCTGTAGAAAATGGATGGATGGAACATACGCACAGACAACCAGGAAACATTGCGCCTTCAGCCTACCCTGTTCTTTGAGCACAAACAAATCCTCTCTCCATCAGCATGAAAATATTCAGCTTTAATCCTGTTTAAGAAAAGAGGTTGCATTTTGTCAGACTATTGATCGGTTCTAGGTTACACAGAAAGGCCTTTTTAATATTTGCACAAATAACCAATTAAAGAACTCTGAAGTCTGGCATTGGCCTCCCAGCCACCAGGAGCTGGCAAAGCTTAACAATCACTGATAACAAAAACTTCATCAACTATGATGCCCAGCACAGTTCTAGAGTCAGACAACCGGACAATGGACTTGGCAAGATTGTGCTGTTGGCTGTTGCAGTAGCTTCACCACTTTATCAACTTTTCTTTCACTCCCTCTCCTCGCACACAATTCTTCCCTCTTCTACTGTCTCTGACTTTCATTTCTTTAGACTCAACATCTCTGCCACCATTTCCTCTCAATCCATCTCTCTCGTCTTCCCTCCTCTGTGTCCTATTTGTGGAGGTCTGTTGGCTTCAACTACTTGAGGCGTCAACATTTCCGTGTGTGTGTGTGTGAGCGTGCGTGCGTGTGTGTGTGTGTGTGTGCACGTGTGTGCTCAAAGGGGTGTCTTTAGTTTTAAGTGAAAATTTCCTACAAGGCTCATGACCTCAGAATCTCAATTGCAGTCACAGCAGGTTCACACACACACGCACGCACACGCACACACACATGCACACACAGTGTCTGCCTTATCCAACACATGACTGTGCATTACTCTTCCCTGTACTTTGTGTGCTTCTGTTGTTTATGCCACCAGCACTTTTCACTGAAGAGTAGGCCTCTGTGTGTGTATGTGTGCGTATGTGTGGCCGCATGTGTGTGTGTGTGTGTGTGTGTTCGTGCATGTGTAGGTGCATGTGTTTCTCTATGTGTTATTGTGTGACTTTTTTTTTTTCCTGCTGCGTGAATAAGTGAGATTCCCAACCATCCCCTGGCCATCACAAACTTGTTATCCTGCTGTTTTCCCGTTTTATCTGAATAATTTTTAGACGTCCTCAAGGCAAGACCACTCCAATTGTGGTTGACGCGTTTCACACAATAAAACATCCACAGTGTGACTTCAAACTATTTAACTGTTTGTGCAAATCCATTTGAGGCTAGGCCACAGAGGCATTGCAGGAGACTCCCTTGAGTCACTGCACTGAAGGCAGTTAGAACATGGAGCACGGCTGGACTGTTGCAGTGTCTTTAACAACTAACATTAGTTGGTAAAAACGCTCAGAACCCATTATAGTGTATCTTGTGCTATCTACTGCAGGGACAACTGAGCTGGCGTCAAATTATGCAATCATTGCCTGACTTCAGGCTGTTGACTGAGGGTACTGTGCTAGCATGCTAACGCTAGCAGTGGGCTGACAGTGCAAACTGACATATTTCCAAAAAAGTTGATGTATTTCAGTGACAGCGTTATTGACTGAGTTTTATTCAACAGCCAAATCTAACCCAGCAATCTAATATGTCAGTTCAGGAAGTAAGCTTATGGCATCGTCAAATTAAAAGCATGCATAAGTGTGGTTGAACGAGAAATGTCTCATCACTTTCAAATACCCGTGACTGTAAAGTCACCTCTTTTTTAGGTCTTTGCTGGCATATTAGGGATGTTTGTGAAACTTGATTGAGCTGCAGCGATTAGTGGTACACCACAACACCAGACAAGTTCCACATACCCCGACTCACACACACCCACAAACCATTCTCCACCGTGTTGTTCCCAGGAACCGTTACACAGAGCAGGGCTTATTCTCTCTGCAGTTAAATCTGTGACACAGACACAGCACCACTGCTTTAAAAATGCATGTGTTCAAGGATGAGTGGCTAAATCTATCTTTGGAAAAAAAAAAAAAAAACATGTATTTTTTTTGGCCGATATCTGCAACAGAGCTAGAAAAGCGATATGTGGTGGCCTTGACTAGCAGTATAGAAAATTCCACTCCAACAAAACTGCAGCTCAAGTGGGCTGGCTGATTGAGTGGGGACCACACGTCCTTGTTGTTAATCATTAATAAGGTCACCCTACTTGCATGAATACTAAATTATTTCAGTTGTTTCGTTACACAGGAGCCTGCTGTTGTGGAAATTTATGTAAATGTAGATAAATAGAAAAAAGTTTCGGTGGCGTGAATGTCAGTGGTTCCTGACAACATTACTGTCATGATACCAGCAGATAAGCACATCTTCTTGAAAATTATTGTTTAATATTACTTGTCTTCTATCTGTGCACGTCTAAAGAAGTGAATGTAAACCAAAAACCTGTTCAGCAGCTCTTCAGGGATTTCAGTTGATTTCTTCCATTAAAAAAATTCCCCATTCTCTTCAAACTTTGCTAATAAAATGTTTTGCAATTTTAGATCAGTAAAAAAAGTGTCTCCTCAATAATCTGTCCAACCTGCCTTCAAGATGCTAGAAAGGTCAGCAGAGAGATACCTGCTGCTGATGGTCCTCAACAAAAATCTTCTCCCCACACTCTGCTGGTACTAGAACCAGAATTTTTAAGAAACAGTAGACACAAACAAGCAGAAATCCAACACAAAGTGACAGATATGATGGAGCTCACTGTCGAGGTTCTAAATTTGATGGGTTTTTTTTTGGTGTCGATGTATACGGATCATAGCTACTGCCAAAGTCCAGTCTTGAAAAAGCTTGATGGTGAGAGGAGACTCAACCTGGGTGAAGACAACCTCTGTGACAGCCGGCCATGAGGGATGCAGATGGAGGGGGAGACGATGAGGATGGACTAGACTCTGTTAGTCCGTACCAGGGACAAACTCACAAATCAAGTTGACCCTAAACCGCCAATCTTACGGTCCAATACCAGCACTATACAGTTTATTCTGCACAATATGGTGAGGTAGTAAGTTAAATAAAGTTAAAAACAGCCAATAACGCTCAAAGTGTACAAAATGCAATTCCTGGAGCACACGAGAGAGATGCGTGTTGTCAGTAGAGTGTATTTTTAAGCAGCCATACTGGCTCAGTTTGTTTCTAAGAGTTGGTCATTTTAAAGACCTGGAGGATTGGAAGAGGGAAGAAAAATGGACCTGCTGCAAAAAAAAGAAAAAGAAAAATAGGGTTGCTTACAGTGACTGTGGAGATGTGGATGTGTGGTTGTGTTTCAAACCTCACCCCGTTTTTCCTGTTTTACTCAATTTGCACAAATTATTGTCATGAATGAATAATATCCTCCCAATACCTGCCTCTATCTGCATTGTGTTTCCAAAGAATTACTGCTGTTCTGGAGTCAATAATGCTGTATCTACCTTACTGTGACATTTGATTTTCTTTTCTTTTTTCTTTGTCTTATATGGCGGTTTAGCTCACTCACGATACATCATGAATGCATAGGACATTTTCACATAATTTTGGTTTATGCAGATTTTTGACATTTATAAAGAGATAATTGAAGTTCCGGTATTTTGTCTGATGTTATTTCTGTTGTGCAGAGGCAGTATTTTGGAGTGGAGGTAAATAATTACTCCCAGATTTCAAGAGTCAGTGCAGGAGAGAGTTCCAAACCTCGGGAGAGTTTCCAAAGCAGAGCTGTTACATTGGACTGAGTAAAGGCTGGCCTTGTTCGGTAATTCATCCTGGTACCAGCACTGTGATATTTGTTTATAACAGCCGAATTTGTGGTGAAGTTGTGTCTTGGTGGGGAAGCGTGCCGGTCTCTTCACAGCTGAGCCTTGTACCAGGACTCTACGAACAACTGTGCACACACGGTTGTAAGGCAGAACTTTTCTTGGATGCACTAAGGTCATTTGCTTGGCTATGCCATCGTGGGATTTACTGTGCAGCGCGTAGAGGCTGTGGCCATGAACGCTGCAATTTATTCTTCATCAGATCTTTGAGAAACAAGCGTACCCCATCTAGGGCTTTATCTAACGGTGCCTTGGGAAATTACAAATTAGAGCAGGAGGATTTGGCAAGCATCGGTGATATCGAACAAAGAATATATTGTAGGACGTTTCAGTGCTTGTAAATGTGACCCACACAGGTGTCATCCATTCACAGCTCAGGCGATCAATTTAATGATTCTATTATATTTCACATTCGTCCTTGCTTTAGAGAGACAGAAAAAGACCCAGCACGTCCACCTTCCCCACATAAACATACCTGTATTTTTTTATTAAGAAACACTGAGATAGATATTGGCTTTATTGAGACAGCTGTATTCAGTCACTGTGAATGGCAAGTAAATAGACATTGATTGTCAATAATTGTCACAGCACTCTATGGATTTGTGCCAGCCTCTAGAAAGGGCAGACGCTATCTTGGTTGCAACCATGGCTGAAGCTAAATGGAGAGATGCCGATATCTCACTCAGCTAGATTCAAGACGGGCCGGATAGAGGGGTGTCTGGTCGCAGGCTCTTTGTGTGTAGTGATGAATCTGTCCATCTCACTCAGCCTCATACATAAAATATATGTGACACATGCATCACATCGCTCACTGTGTTCTTGTGTGGCTCTTTATTCTCTCTCCAAATCACTTTGCCCATTTCTCAGTGACTCATTTTTACAGCCAGGCTATGAGTTTATAAATATGTTCCCCTTCATTTTATTCACAGTGTGCTGCTGCAAGAAAAGACGCTTTTAATGGAGCTACGTACCAGGAGCTAAGTGGAGGAAACATGCCTGCAGGCTGAGGCTGTCATTCATTTCCTGTCTGCATTATGTTTTATGTCATCAGCGCATCTAACAATGTATCTGAACAGTTACTCAGAATCAAAGGAAACAGACTGAAGGAATTCTTCAACATTGTATTTGATATGTAAGGACCATCGAGTCATGTAGGATAAAACCCACCTGATACCAGCAGCTGAGTAGACGTTCTGGAGTTGTTATGATGTTTGTCCAGGATGGATCCTCTGCTACTGTAAACTCTACTTAAAAATACAAACTTTAGAGATTTTAAAGTAAATTGCAGACAGAATACTTCAGGAAAGCACCATACTGGTGTTCTTTAATTCAGTGAAGAACAAACAGAAATAAAATGGAGCATTAAAAAAGCCAAAGTCTGTTATTCTTCATGCACAATTTGAGCAAAAACTTATTTTCAGCCGTCTGCAGCACGTTATTGTGAGTCAGTTCGACTCTGCTTTGCTAGGATAGCACACGCGCACGTGTGGTGACACCAATCCCAGCCGTCCCTGTTTTCATGTATTCTCCACAATGGTGTCACCCACATCCTCACAGCACCCTTAAGCCTTGTTAGGGGCCTTACCTCTAAATACACCCAATCAACTCTGCAAAGCAAATTCTGGGATTTATGAAACAAAAAACAAGAACATGAAGGGTTACAGGGAACTGGAATGCAGATGTGAGCTGGTGAATTAATGCCAGATTGTGTAATGAAGACTCACCCATTTAGTTCACTTCATTTGAACCATTAATTAGATTTACTGTGTGTTGTCATGGACATCCAAACCAGCAGTTTACACTTGCAGTGAGCCGTAACTCTTCCACCTTTGGATTCGGTATTTATATGGAGGTAATAAAGAGAATCTAATCATAAAACAAATCCTAAATCTAATCAGAAATAAATGTCTGCTCAATATTTCACCTTCACATTCAGAGCCCAGGTGACTTCTGATGGTCCAGCGTTCATCGTCATCGCAGTACAGATCAGTGCTTTTTGGTGATGTTGTTTAACACTGCATGCAGCTGAGTACTTATATTCTCAATTCTGTAGTTTTTGGGTGTAAAATCATGACAGTGAGCACGATTATCAGACGCAACATTGACACCACACCTGCTGCCACGCACGCCGCTGTCTCCGCTCACCTCAAATATGTCAAGAAATTTGGTGACTTCTCTCCCAATCGTGACACTGCCTGTCGTGGTTACCTGCCCTGATCAAGTTCACTATGTCATAAATGCAGGCTTCAGTCACCTTCACCTGATAAACATCCTTTTTTAAAGGATTCATGTTGCTGCTGTTTGAGGACCCATTTATCAGGATCTGTGTCATTCATTCAGCATTCATGGGTCATCTTGCGTTGACCATCTGTGGTCGCACGAGGCCGTGTCGAGAGCCCTCACATGTACCGCCATGTATTTCATTTGCTGTGTAATTGCTAACCATTTTCCTGTATTGGGGATGTTGGTTCTCTGCCACTGCACTCTGTCAGGTCATGACTGGTGTGTCTTAATACCAATCGTGCAGCGAGCGAAGTGAGCTGAACGTAAGTAGTTCAGCTTCAACTGAGAGACAAACACCAAGCAGCACGACAACTGTCATCTATGAGTGTGTCGCTGAAGCAAATAAATATCAGACTGGCCACTGATAAATGCCACAGCTCCAGGAAGAATGAGTGACCACACACACACACACACACACACACACACACACACACACACACACAGTAGCCATTCATCTGTTTCTCTCCCAGGATGGTTAACATATGGTTTCTTATTTTTTGGGATTCTGAAACTGTCTATCGTTCTTGAAGACAACACTGAAGAGAATGATGACAACTACAGAAAGTGAACCAGACTTACAGACCTCAGATTGCTGTTGTCTCACTGTGTGGGAGTGAAAAGGGTACAGAGGTAAAGAGGAAGATGGAGTGATGGGGACGGACAAGCAAATAGAACACAACACAGAGAAGATAGGAAAAGAGATACAGAGGTCTAACAACAAAAAGTGAGACTGTGTGATAATAATAGCAATGAGTTAGAATGGTGCTCGCCAGAGAAAGAAGAACAATACAAAATAAAGGCAACAACAGAGGCTGAAGTAGACAGGCTGAAGGAGACAGGCCAATAGATTTGGAATGACAGAGAATGCTTCTGTTCACACAGCGGCTGCATCCTGGACAGAGACAGGAGCAGAGCGAACAACACAATAAAACACGACGCACCTCTGCATATTGTGCCTCAGAAGAACCATCAACAGCAGCAAATTCTAGTTTCACATTTCATTTTTATGAGTGTGTCCACCAGCACGGCTAACCTTATCAACCATGTCCCTGCTGTGTCACCCCTCAGGGCACCGACAACTGCAGTAGCCGTCCAAACTCCACGGGACACACTAGAGGAGCAGCTGCATGCTTCTAATGTTCCCTGCTTCCACAGGCCTCCAACAGGTGCACCGTGTCCCAGGCAAACATCAATTTGATGCCTTAATATGCTCCTCTAACAGATGGAAGACTCCTCAGACAGGGAACACAACAGCACTGAGTCTAACAACAGAAACATTTAAAGAAACAAGCCAAGAATTCAGTATGAATGACATTTGGAAGGTTTTGTGTTCACTTCTGTCTTCAGACAATCAGACAAAAGATATTTTATCAGATCGAGTTCCAACCACTTTCTGTCTTTTAGCTTAAAGACAGAGATACATTCAGTGGACGAAATTCTTGAAGGTCACCCTCAGAACGTTGAATGCAGGATCATTGTCTTTAATTCTTTAGAAGCATGGGGTAGACCAACATGTGTGAGTGCCGCTCCTGAAAAGGGTTCTAGGTTTATACGCTGGCTTCAGGGGTTTTTGCCTTCTTCAAAAAATAGGTACCTCACAGGAGATGGAAACACACGAAACGTAAAATGTAAATGTTGAATAAAAAACTGATATTCAATCAGGACTTAATGTTGTAAAGCCTTAATTATAACAAGCTTCACTATGAGATCTGAGACAGAGAGGAGAGGTATTCATGGATTACACTACACAGTCACATTGTGCCATTCCTAAAAAAAAAAAAACTTCAAATTTTGGAATTTGGATGTAAAAGCCATTTGTCTCTGCTAGGATAGCAACACCAGATTCATGTTGGCTCTTATTTTACTTTGAATGAACAGATAAATATTGAGGAGCAGCCTTTAAACCTTGGATACAGACGAAGAACCTTGGTATCAGTAGACGGGTAGATCTTGACTTCCTCTCAGGCTGAGCCGCTGCATCCGCACCCCAGCCAGTCTCGGTACATTCAAGGCTGGCTGATAGATTTGCTCTGACATGAGGCAAACTTAGCAATTTACAGTTTGTGCATATAAATATTGAGTGGTTGACTCAACCCGGACGTTCAGCATGCCGTTTACTGACATATGCATGATTATACCGACATGCTTTTGGCTGTCTGCTCACTTGGGTCTCAAGTTAGCAAAATGGCCACTGTTTTACATAAGTAAACAATATGTAGGCAGCTGTTCCCAGCTTCACGACAATCCCTCAGGCTTTATGCTTTAGCTGGAAACACTGCTCAGACTGCAGTTCATTTGTTGCTGCCTGATGAAGAGTCGGAGGAATGCTTGACTGACTGGGCTTCATTTCGAGCATGTTAGCCATCTGCTGAGCAGAAAAATGCTCTGAGATGGGAAGAACTCAGAAAAGCCCTCAGTGACTCAAAATCATCCTCTCAGATGTCTGGTAAGGGAGGAAAGATGCTGATGTCTTGTGTTTTTCTGTAATCAAAGGAAATGAAATTCTCACCTTGGCAGCATCAGCCTCTAAGGACGAGGTGGCCACCTGCTTGACCAAGCACGCCTCACCCCAAAGGTGTAAGACAGTGGCCTAACAGCTTTCATGAGATCCATCTTGTAAATTTTGTATGTCATGTTTATGTGGAGGGCGCGGCATGGCTCAGAGGTAGAGCGGCCGTCTAGCCACTGAAGGTCGCTGGTTCGATCCTCACTTCCCCCGGTGACCATGTCCAAGTGTCCTTGAGCGAGATACTGAGCCCCTAACTGCTCCTGATGGCCCTGCTACAGACTGGTGACCCGTCCAGGGTGAACCGCCTGCCTCTCACCCAATGTAAAGAAAAGGGATGAATGGATGGATGATGTTAATGTGGATACCATATCTTGCCATGTCAGCAAGCATCCCTGTGTTCTATCCATCAGTTTCCTTTGAGAACTGGAGCCTGACAGATGTTTGCACTCAATCATTACAGCCACAACACAAAGTGACTCACTTTTCTCAAACACCGGCAACAGCTAATAAATCTCATTTTTTCCCTAAAACACTTCACCAAAGAAATGCATTTTACTGTTAGTAAAGCCTTTGTCTAACATGTCAGGTGAACTTGTGGTAGGCTTCTGACAGAAGAGTGGGTTACCCTGACGAAAACAAATGTCAGCGTCATGGCAGTACTGGAGGAAAAGTCAGACGATGGTAATGTATTAACATATGTGCCCATCCATGAACTAGGATTGATACACAGTATGCAGCAGTACCACAGCTGCTGGGGATGACAGAAGGATGGTCAGGTGATCACCAAATGGATGGGAGCTTCAAATGTCAACCTATCAGTGTAAAACGTGTCTCTGCGCTGTTCGCACCAGATCAGCACCAAGCCAGTTTTAAAGGAGCAGGAGTCAGGCAGCAGGTTTGCCTCCACAAAAACAGCAGAAATAAGCAAGGCTCATCTGAAATGGATCAAATTTAATTGATAAAATATTGGAATTCAGATCTCACGCTGAAGTCGTGAGACTCAAGTCCACACGTATGGATGCATCCTCCCGACTTCCTTCCACCTACATTCATTAGTGGTAATTATATATTGACCCACACAAGGTATTGGATAGTTCTTAGTCTGGTTCAGTAATTGCCATGTACACGTGCATGTAAAAGAACAATCTAATGAGACTGCGTTTAACTAAAGTCCCGTTGTTACTGCTGACACAGGTCAGGTGGGGATGTCAGCCTCGTCACGACCATTTCTTAAGACATGAACTAATGTTTGAATTTGTCATCATATTTATTAATTCAATAATGTCTAAATAGCATGCATTTATGCTTTTTCCTGAGGAGACATAAATAAATCCTTCATGTCTGCCATAAAACTAAAAGAGAGAGAGAGAGAGAGAGAGATTGTGTCCCAGCTCGTGCATTCACTGTAACACACATTTGTATGTTTCCAGACAAACACACAATTCCTTTGGTGTCATACACACTGCTTCAGGGGTGTGTTGAGACACACGGGGAGATTTCCACAGACATATTACGTTTTTTTGTTGTTGTTGTTGCATTAATATTTCATCACACAGTTGGATGTAACTCTTTAAAACATGTTTTTTTTTATTCTTCTTCTTATTATTTGCACTCACCTGAAGCAGGTCTTGCGAAGTCACATGATTTTATATTGCACAAGTGTTTGCCATGTTAACATATTGCAAGCACAAAGACAAGAATATAACATCAGGAGCACGCACGCACGCAAACACACACACACACACACACACACACACACACACACACAAAACTCTAACTCACACAGGAATTGTTGTATTTAACCTATGCATAAAACATGGCGTGTAAGCACCAGAGACAAAATCTCAGTGGACACTTTCAGGAGATATACTACTTTGCTGCAAAACAGAAAGATAAAGAAAAGAGGTTGTTGCATACCTGATATTTTTAATAGAAAGAAACAACCACACATATGACAGTTAATGATTTACATCTTTTATTTTCTTTCGATCGGCAATTGATGTTGATAATAAACTGTCATCTAAAAAGTTGACACTGATGTAAAGAGTAATTGTATCAGACTTACAGCCTCAACATTAATCCATCAAAGCTGACAGACACCAAACACGCCACTGAAACCCTGCAGGATTTGTCAAGGCCGCATGCTCCTAACAGGCGATGGCTTGCAGCTAGAAGCTCATATCATGCGTGTTAGCATACCAGCTGGAACCGGATGTCAGTTGACCCGGTGTATGGGTGACCACGTCCGCCCAGTTTCTCACAGGAACTCTCAGCAATGTCACTTACTGGTTATCAAGACTCATCTGCAGGTTGTCACTGGCATCATCACTGTGTGACACGTAAGAACAAATAGTTGCCATTTATCATAAATAGGGACGCACCAACTTTCCAGTATCGGCATCAGCAGAGGGACACGTGGTTGACTGGCATTTCATCATTCACCATTGCTGAGTACATGTGCTGTCCTGCACCGCCTACCTGCAGCTGCAGCGTCCTCCATGACTGTGGGGAGGTGCCATGGGAGTTTCCAGCACACATGCCAGGGTGGTTCCTGGTGCGGTGGTTGTTGCGGTGGTCATCAGTGCGGGTCAGGATCTGAGGTTCTGCAGCTGAACCTTGACAACCCGAAGTGTCAGTCCTATTGTGCAC
The DNA here is from genome assembly GCF_037954235.1 of Aulostomus chinensis. NCBI lineage: Eukaryota > Metazoa > Chordata > Actinopteri > Syngnathiformes > Aulostomidae > Aulostomus > Aulostomus chinensis. The sequence continues at coordinate 4,895,089 of NC_141332.1, read as the reverse complement.
GAGTCCTGTGTTTTCAAATGAGTTTTGCACTGTCTCAGAGAAAGACCAGTGACTTACTGTTTGCACGATATGTTCGTGTGACATTTCAAGTCCAAAAATATTTAATATCAGCTTTTATTGGCCAATTATTGAAAGAATTGCTGTTGGCTTAAAATGTCCTTTTCAGTGCATCCCTGTTTTAGTCTATTTCAACAAATGCAACCTACCAAACAGCCAAATATTGGCAGTTCCCAGCACTGTGTCATCAAGCTGTTTCAGGAATGTTCAGCTCTGCTGGTACCATGGATGTGCAGTCAGAGTAGCAGGAGGCAGAGGACACTGCTGCCTGGCCCTGAGTTGCCTCCCCCAGCCTGGAGCAGAGCGTCGCCTGCCTCGCTCCTCACCTGCTGGACATCATTTCTCTTCCTGGTGGACGTACAGTAGACAAGCTGCTACAGCACAAAAGACACGGCCTGCTGCCTGGAGGCTTTGCTGCTGGGCCCGGGTGTGAGTGGACAGCCTTTAGTGAAATCAAGGGTTTCTTCGGAGAAATGAGAAATGGTAGAAGCGTGTTTGTTTGAAATCAACACGGGGAAGTTTGCAGGAGAAACGTGCTCAGCTGTTATTATTGATTTTTAACTCTTAGCAGAAAATATAAAGAATTCCAGACTGGAGGTGTGAACCCTCACCCTCACACAACCGAAAAACTGGTGATGAAGAACATTCATTACCTGTATTTTTAGACTTTAACTGTCATTTGAGTTAGAGGTTGATATGAAAACAAATAATACCCATAATCTATACCTTTCCATTTGTCACAGCAGATGAGTATTGGTTTAGTAATACATTATTTTCTTGAATTTATTTTATTTTTGTTCTGATTTGATTTTGGAAGAACGGATTCTTTTTAAACAGATGCAAATATATCATGGCTACATTCCCACAACAGTCCATTCCTTCCTCTTGTGGCTGAAGAAAATGGATTTTACAGGAAGATGTCAGTCAAAGCAGCATTCGTAATTCAAATGAAAGCACATCACCTATTCCCCTTGTGAGAATTCATGAGGCTGCAGGTAAACAGTTGTTTGTGGTAATGGAGGCCTGAAGGCTGGAATACTCAACTCCATGTACATATGCAGTAAAGGGCATTGTGGGTGGCATGAAAAGAACTGTTATGGATATAGCAGCATGAATACCAAGTCAACATAACAAAACCTTTGTTCCTTTGTGACCTGGAGATAAACACACATAAAGAGCTGCGGTATGGCTTCCTGTCTGGGTCTTCACACTCGCGTTCCACAGTAGATATCCTCTGAAAAACATAAATGTCCCAGTCCTTCTGTCTGGGATGAAAATCGTCTTAATATTCTTAATTACATTGTTTGACAGGTAGAAACATATAAAAGAAACACTGAAAGGCTTAAGTTCAAACCTCCGTCTCACAAAAGTGGTTCTGCAAGGTTTTGCTAGCGTTTCTTGTGCAAAACGATGTGTTGATTTATTAGCGTGCCTCAATTCAGTTTGCCAACTTTTAAATGTGGGATGATTTGAATCATTTGTGCTCGTTTGAGTTTAGTAAGTCATGCAATCAGGAACATGTTTAACTTTCCAATCTCAGACAGTCTATTGATGATATCTGTGGTTCTGACTATCATCTCAGGTCCCAGGCCACAGGGACAATTTTGACCCCCCCCCCGATATAATAAATAAATAAGGCCTAAAAGCAAAATAATAAACAATAAACTCATGAATTATTTAAATCACTATTTATTTTGTTTTTTGTGAGGTAAGTGTTAAAGTCTCCGTCTCCCCCTTGTGTGGTGGTTCTGTGTCCTCCTCCAGCTCAGGTTCTCTAGCAGAGGCCTGGGAGCTTGAGGGTTCTCCTCAGTATCTTAGCTGTTCCTAGGACTGCACTCTTCTGGACTGAGGTTTCAGGTGTTGTTCCTGGAATCTGCTGGACCCACTCTCCCAGTTTGGGGGTCAGCGCCCCGAGTGCTCCTACTACCATGGGGACCACATCAGCGTTGACCTACCACATCTGTTCTAGCTGTTCTTTTAACCCTGGTACACCTCAACCTTCTGGTGTTCCTTCTTCCTGATGTTGGTGTCAGCTGGTCAGGTCTTGACGTCTGTGGCTTCTATCTCCACCTCTGGCCAGCTTATGATCCCAGCGGCGTATCTGGTGACCGTCAGCGCGCTCATGTTGATGGCTCGGACCTTGTTCCTACTGTTCAGCTGACTTCTCAGGACTTGTCTTATTTGGTAGTGGTTGACTTCCTTGCTGCCTCTTCATGGTTTCCATCAGCCTGTGGGATCCCAAGATTTGTATATTACTGTATATAGAGAGGGGCAGTTGGAGCAGGACATCAATTTGCTGCAAGCACAGTGAGCAGACAAAGTGATTTTAACAACAGAACATCTGATGCGTTGTGTTTGTCTCCTGGGCTTCCATCTTTGAGTTTTGGCCCTCCAAGGTGAAAAGTTGAGTCACTCTTGTCCATGAGGCTCCAGCGAAGCACACACCAAGTTTGACGCCAAAGAGATGAACAGTTGTTGAGTTCATAGAGTCCCAGAGAAACAGACACACAGAGATTTCTTGCTTGAACATTTAGATGGCAACTCTGTAACCCGATTTCAGCCGAGTCATTCAACCACAGGAAACGCCATTAAAGGAGTCGGACACAAGATTATTTCAGCAATATCACGTACCACTAGAAAGTGTGGTGTCAAGGACAATCCCAGGAGACTCCAGAACATAATGTAACAAATGTCCCAAGGGAGTCCTGAGTGCATATGTAAGACAGAACAAGGTTATTTTAGATGTCAATTATGGTTTGATGAAGCATGCCGCCATAATCATGATAAAGAGCAAAATAAATCTGTCCAGAGTGACCCGTCTTCTCAGCCAGCAGAGCCTCTGATCGCACTGGGACTGTCTGAGTAGGGCTTCACGCGTTTCAGGACCTTTGTAGGACATATTTTAGCTCCTATTCTCAGCCCGTCTGGGTTTACTGTTTGTTAATTATTGCTAAATCACAGGGACTGTGGAGAAAAAATAACAAGACACAGGCAGATTGTGGAGATCTGCTGAGTAAATATAGCTGGCAGAATAGTTGTAATGACAGATTTAAAGCTTTATTAAAGCGCTCACTACTGTCGCATTTGGAGGAGCCTGGGATTTTTTTTGCAAAACAGTTATCTTTGGTTCACCTAGCTGATATATTAAAATGTCCCTCTGGCCATATTATGCAGTTAATCCTGTCGCTATTCAGCTTCATTCATTTATAGAGAAAATAACACTTTAGAAGCATTCAATTACTCACCACAGCAAATGGATCAAGATGACAAATTGATTCATACCATCATCGTTCTTTCCTTTTCAAGATGGCCTTCATGTAAAAATAGAAAAAAAGATGGGAGATCTACATATTTACTTCTTCTCCACTGTAATTAAGCAGGAAATCAAGACAAGAAAGACATTACATTGACGATAGTTTCATTCATTTATGTACATACAAAGGAGTCTGGAGCTGGAACCGAGGTAGCAGAATACATAATCAGTATGACCTGCCAACAATTACTGCAGACAAGACTACAAGATCTGTACGGTTGATGTCTCCAAACAACAACAACATTTATGGAACTCAGCTGGTCACGCAAACATGATGCATTACCAGGATATTGTTATACAGACAACAAAGCTAAATAATAAGAGCCAGGCCACGACGTGTCTGTGGGCAACTGAGCAAGCAGCTGAGTAGTACACCGAGTACACAGAGTATCTTGAGTCGTTAAAGTTACCGAGCATCCAGCTGGACAAAGAAGACATGGGTTACACTGAGAGCTCGTAAATGCACATTTTTGGAGAGTTTTCTGACTTTTGGAGTCACAAAATGGCGATGTAGGTCGACTTTGTGTGTTCAAGACACTGATTTGTTGTACTTGAAAGGCAAATACTTGCACAAGGTACTTGTTTCCCCTACGGGACAAGGTAAGTACTAAATCAATTTACCACTGCAATCGCAGCCACGACACAATTAACTCTGATTCAACAAGAATAAGGACCTTATTAGGCGTTAATATAGAATTAGCAGAAGACAGACTCGGCTCAATATTTGTTGTTCAAAGGAGTGATGTTGAAAATGAATTCATAGGAAAATAAAAGGAACTCAGCAGTCACATTATCACTGTGTAAAACCCGACTGGGCAGTTCGTTTAGAACTCTTACAGTAACATCGAATGCTATTTCAGACGCTCAGAACAACGTTGCAACATCGCTCCAGCCTTTATTATTGAGTCAAATCATTCACGTTTAGCCTTCTGTTCCATGACCCACAGCTCTTTTATCCTGGATCGACTTGCATTCTCGTTTTTTCTTTCTTGTCAGTGTGCAGCAGAGCGGCAGCAACAGAGCGGAAGACAGTTGTGCAGCAGTGGCCAACATGCAGCAGAGGACAAGCTGCAGACATGATCCCACAACGCCGGGGACGAACAGGCAGCACCGTGGGCCACGGAGACGCTCAGTGCTCCCCGGCAAAAACACCTGTCGGCTGACTGATTCTGCCTCAGGGCCTTTTAATTATGCTCTCAGCCATTGTAACATTGTGTGTGTGTGTGTGTGTGTGTGTGTGTGTGTGTGTGTGTGTGTGTGTGTGTGTGTGTGTGTGTGTTGGGGGATTGGTGGTGCATGGGAGGATTCAGAAATGCAGTCGGATTTAAAATAGTCCCAGTTGTCTCCTCCTGTCTCTAAAGCTTTGATGTTTCTGGGACTGAATAGTTTGTAATTAGCACGCCTACACAATTTGGCACATTTCTCTTTCTCCTTTTCTTGTTTCTGCAGATTAACAGACAGCATGCTCCTTTCTTACTTGCTGTTCTTGCTCTCTTTCAATTTCCCAACCTATTGCCCTCTCTCCTTCCTTCAAGTTTCCTTCTTTCTTTTTTGTAAAAAAGTAACATTTTCCTTTTCTCATTATAGCCCAGTGGTGGGTTCTGCTTGCTGAGAATGCCATGTAATTTATCAGCACATGGGAAATTACTGGCCATTGTTGTTGGGGGATGAACAGGGGTGGTGGTGTAAAATGGGTTTAAGCATGTAAATGAATCATCAAGCTAAAGCCTCAAACTCTTTCTTTCTCTGGATTTCTGTTTCATTCTCCTTCCCTTTCTTTCTCTGCTGCTTCCTCCTGAAGCTGAACTGTATTTGAGTCTCAGTGTGTTCTATATCATGGAGAGCGCAGCAGCTTTGACCTTTGTAGTCTGTGCTGTTGTTGGTTGTTATGCAGATAATCCAGGTTATGAATTTCAACATGAATTCTCTCTGAGTTGTGACCTGACCTGCACCAATTTCTCCCCTTCGTAAGTTCAGTATTGTGCATTTTAGGTCATTGTCTCCTTGTCTCTGATCAATTTATGCAAACATCCTCCATGTTGTCTTGAAAAGCAAGATTACGGTAGAATAACCAAGCACCAGCTCTGTCCACCTGACTCTCTCGCTGTAAGAACAAATTCTCTCCTACTGCTCTCACTTCTCTTCTTTCATTACCTGTTCCGCTTTTGTCAGAGGAATCCACCACTTTTGCGTCCACATTAAATGCTTTTTCTAGCTGAAAAAAGGCCATAATCTTCTTCTCTGTTGAGTTGGATGCTGAACTGATGCGCTTTGAGGGTGAGGCAGAATCTGGGTGTGTATTTAGGGAAGTGCATGTATGTGGTATATAAAAAAATGCTAACTATATGACTGGAATGTGAGTTGTTTGCTTTGAGCACTGGAAGCTTTTTGTTGTTTTTCAGACTGATCCAACAGTCAGACTCAGTCATTGCTAGCTTCACAATGACCTGATGCTGTTTGATCAGCAAGCAAAGAAAAGAAATAACCACCACTTGTAGCAGACGAGGTGGACGAAATTAACACATACAGCTGGTTTTACGCTTAGTTTTCATCTAACGGTTCCATGTGGGCTTGAAAGGAATGCGGTTGCCAGCCACACACACACACACACACACACACACACACACACACACACTGACTCGTCTCCAATGTGCTGTGGGCAGGACAAAGCATGTCAGCGCCACGATTCATGGGACTGCCAGTATTTTGGTTTTACTCTCTGTGACGTCGCAGCCATTGTTTCAGCTGGTTGAGTCCAGTTGGTGAGGAAGAGAAATGTGTGTTTGTGGTTTAAGAGACTGGAATTGTTGGTGTGCAGCCATGAGGGAGGTGCAACAAGAGGGACATACCATATGTGATCTGTGTGTTTTTTATGAACTATAATTTTAGTAATAATATATATTCATCCCTCGTTACCGGCTGCAGCATTGAGCTCCACTGAAGCATCTAGTGCTCTGGGTTCAGGTGGAGCTACAAGGGAAGTGGTGGCATTCTGTGAGCTAAGTGGTGCTTCATCTGCCTTAACTGTTGTCAGCAATGTGGCTCATTCACAAACATTCTCATTTTACAGGTAAATTGCACTAAAATATGTTTCTGAAAGCAAGTGAGGCGAGAAATGGGCGATGCAGAGACAGACTCATGATTCATATCTGAGCAGCAGTGTCTGGTTTGACAGTTTGATCTGTTTCGCAAGCCTGGTGGGCTGAACTGGAAAGATCTCATTTACATAAAGTTGAGGACGAGTCACGCTGATGCCAAGTCACACTGTGAGAGAATGGAAAGTTGTTGTAAGCCTGAAATAGTTATAGGAGCTCCTGAGACATGCAGCTAGTTTCCTATCAGGAACCTGCAGCATTCAGCTGCTCGTCTGAATTTACTCTGATAAATTCATGATTTTTATTCATTTTCCTGTTCGTTAAATTCCCTCGACTGATCTGATCTGATCTGATCTGATCCCAGAAGTGGATTACTGCGTCATCAGCAGCAAAATAAAGCGGTGTGGTCTTGGTCTCCAATAACTGAACAGACATTAACAGATACAGAAATAAAGAAATAAACAATACAGAAATAAATTTACCATGAAAATAAGTGAATACAATAATACAAATGTTACTTATTTTAACAATTTCTGTGCACTTAATTTATTATTTAAATTACCCTGCACAGTTATTGGATTTTTGGGACTTTTTTCTCAATTCTTTCTTTGTTTTATTATTTATTTATTTGGTCATTTAAATGAGATTATCATTGCTCTCTGATAAGGATCCTTTTCTTATTTCAAATGAATATATTATTTGGGTATATACATTATTCTGCTGTTTATCCTGGACTACAGCATTTAAGCATTAGTCAAAAAATAAAAATAATAAAATAAAAAAGTAAATGCAACAGTGGCAATTCCTTTTATGTATTTTTTTCCCTCTGCCTTTGTGTCACTGCCTCTGAGGGCTATTTAAAATTCAATATAAAATTAAAATGGGCCGCAGAAAAATAAAACACTCATATGCCATATAATGCAAGAGCAGGAGATAATGTTGAAAGAGGAGGAACCGCACTTAGATTAAGGGGCTGCTAAAATGAGTAATTTCACAAGCAGCATCAATGTTTTAACAGCTCTCTTTCATATTCTCTGTTTTGTCGCGAGATGGGCATAAATAGATAAGGGAGAAAATATATCTATATTTCATTTTCCCTTTATTTCTCCCCACCGTGTGCATTTATTTTAGAGCCATATATTTTATCTGTGACACTAAGTCAGAAATTCTCATATTCGCTCTTTGTTGTCCCCCCAACCTCTGCCCCTAATTCACATTACTGAAGTAATGTGTGTGTGTGTGTGTGTGTGTGTGTGTGTGTGTGTGTGTGTGTGTGTGTGTGTGTGTGTGTGTGTGTCAGGCTGTAGATATACAATCATGTGACTGTTTATTGTGTGTTGATAATTTCTCTGTCAGGCCAAGTTTACATTATCTTATGCAAATGAGACAACAGCAATTATTTGGCTTTGAGTGAATCAAGGCCCACGCTACAGATGAGTTGCTGTGTTGCTGAAATGTGCTTAATGAACTCCTTTGATTTGCGTGCCTTCCAGATGTGCACACCTGTGTTTCCACTCAACTGACAATGTGAAATTGTAATGTCAGCCACAAGCTCGCTGGTATGGAAAGCATGAGTGATGAGGGCTGTCATGGGGAGCGTTGTAGCCCACCAACAGGCAAACACCTCAGGGTTAATTCAACAACACTCAACGCACTCGAATCCAGCACAGCAGCGAGTTGTTCTTTTTCCCCTCGCGAAGCTCAGTTGTTGCCTGACTGACACATTCGCTACTCGTCCGCTGGACTATCTAACAAACCTATTAATGCACGATTATCTGTTTAAGACAACTTTCAATATCAGCCAACTAAGGCTGCAACTAACGATTTATTGAATTATCGATTAATCTGCAATTATCTTATCGATTAATCGGATATCGCACTTTTTTGCAATTACCTTTACAATTTAGCATGAAGTTGTTTTAGACATGTTCTAACTAACAATAAAGACGATACAAATTTAAAAAATTAAAAATAAAACATTTATTTTTCATTTGAAAAAATAGATTCTCGTCATTTCATGTTCTTGATTCTATAATCTGGCACACAGCAGGTACAGTATAGATGTATAGATGATATAGATGTCTTGGCTTTAAGGTGCAGGGCTGTATGCTAAAGCCTGGTTTCTATGACGGCTTCATGTTTCTATAGCACAAGTAGAGCAATAACTAGACTGATGGGACCCGAGTCCTGACCAGTACTGAACCGTAACAAGAAACCAGGCTTTCCGCTGTGGAAAGTACATTTTAAAAGCCAGGACAGCTCAGTCTGCTCCAGGCAAGCCCACAAGCTAACTTACAGGCGAGCAGCTCCGCTACATCTCCTACGTGCTTTCTGCTCAGATGTTCATTCATGACGGTCGTGCTCCCGTGCCAAGCGAAGTCCTCCTTGCAAAGTTTACAAGCAATTTGTTTCTGCTCTTTAATGAGAGTGAAATACTCCCAGCCTTTAGCTCCTTTCAACGCCGCCATTGTTGTTGTGATGTGCGGTCACTCGTGCGCACAACTCTTACTCGTCTTCCCCTCGTATATTCGCGGCATTACAAAACACCCGCGTTTCTTTGCGGATGAATTATCGATTAATAAATACGTTTGGCAACGAATTTATTAATCGACTTTTAATCGATTTGTTGTTGCAGCCATTCAGCCAACATATTCAACATTTCCAATAACTGCAAAATTGGCCGATGTGGTCGGTCAGCTCGATGAATCTATGTAAATTATCACCTAAGAAAATTTTATTTTAATGGCTCCCTACATGCTCTCCAAAGATTATATGGAATCTCTGTCCATATGATCCATATTTAGTTTCACAGGAATATAAAAATGCACAATTAAAGACATTTAAATTGTTCTGCCTACTTATTAAATGTTGTCAAGTCACTTTATTTATGTTGCACCAAAACAACCAGTGGTTGACCAAAGACGGTTCAAGCCTGAGCACCCTGGGTGCTGGGCTGGGCCGATGGTGACTCACTCACTCACCCATCTGAGCGTACGCTGCTGGTGCATGGCGGCATCGTCAGCTCAGCTGCTACATGTGTCCATGACCCCCCCCACTGGTTAGCTAGCCTGGCTTGACCCAGGTCCCCCAGCTCATCAATCATGTTTGGGATAAGAGCACAGAATAGAACAAGTCACTCTCTTCCTCTGTTCCAGCACAGCCTGGGAGACCTCCAGCACGCTCAGCCTCAGTCAACTGATAAAAACAACAACCAAGATAAGGACAACTATGACAGCACAGAATTAGCGGACACTTCCAGCCCCCCCGAGCGTCAGTGAACCATGTGATTGGCCCACTGGATTTATTCTCTCACGTGGCTATTGTTTACCATCCAAAAAAACAGAGCCAAACATTCAGAGTACATTCAAACAAAAGCCTGTTGAAGTCTGCCAACAATAAGACAGCAGGTTGGTGTTGTGAGCATCGCTGCCTGCACGATCATGAACACAACAGCTGCTGTGGATGCTGGGGTTCAAAGGTCTCTTGAAACAGTAAACATGCTTCCTTCTTTAAACCCAAACACTCGCAGCACATGGAAATACATTTAAAGTAACATTTGCCAGGGAGAGCACCTGAGCTGTGGAGCACCATGGCAGCGCCGATGACCAGGTGTGTGTTTGAAAG